>NW_028270177.1:41690729-41990729 GCF_037043375.1 Chiloscyllium plagiosum
TTACCCTCCCTTGACCTCTTTATCTCCAACTGCCATCATGACATTGCCTCAACCTGTCTACCCCCCTCACCCACCAGATTTCTCACCCTCACAGTGCGCAGCCCTCCACTCCCTCTGCTCCAACCCAACATCAAATCAGCTGACAAGGGGGTGGGGTGCAGTGGTAGTATGGAGCACCAACCTCTACCTCGCTAAAACCAGATGCCAACTTGTTGACACCTCCGACCGCCCCCTCAACCACAACCCCACCTCTCATCACCAAACCATCATCTCCAAAACCATCCACAATGTCCTCACTTCAGGGGATCTCCCATCCACAGCCTCCAACCTCAGTTCCCCAATTCTGCACTACCCGGTACTACCTCTTACCCAAAACCCACAAGTCTGACTGCCCCAGTTGACTGATTGTCTCTGCCTGCTCCTACCCAACCAAACTTCTCCTCATATCTTGATTCAGTTCCGACCCGTTGGACCCCACATACATCTGGGACACCACCCACACCCTCCACGACTTTTGATTCCCCAGCCCCCAACGTCTCTTTCACCATGGACATCCAGTCCCTATATACAGATTACATTTTTTACAGATTACATTACAGTGTGGAAAAAGGCCCTTCAGCCCAACAAGTCCACACCGACCCACCGAAGTTCAACCCACCCAAACCCCTACATTTACTCCTTACCTAACACTACTGGCAATTTAGCATGGCCAATTCACCTGACCTGCACATCTTTGGACTGTGGGAGGAAACCGGAGCACCCGGAGGAAACCCACGCAGACACGGGGAGAACGTGCAAACTCCACACAGCCAGTCGCCTGAGGCGGGAATTGAACCCGGGTCTCTGGCGCTGTGAGGCAGCAGTGCTAACCACTGGGCCACCGTCCCTCCCACATGACCAAGGCCTAAAAGCCCTCCACTTTTTCCTCTCTCATTGACCCAACCAGTCCTCCTCCACCAATACTCATTCATGCAATTAGTGGAACTGTCCTCACCCTCAACAACTTCTCCTTCGAATCCTTCCACTTCCAACAGACAAGAGAGGTAACCATGAGCACCTGCATGGACCCCAGCTATGCCTGCCTCTTGCCTCTTCATAGGATACATGGAACAGTCCCTCTTCGTAGCTAAACTGGCACCAACCCCCCCCCCCCCCACCTTCTCCTCCGCTACATTGTTGATTGTGTCGGTGCCTCCTCAAGGTTGAACAGTTCATCAACTTCACCAACACATTCCACCCTGACCTCAAGTTCACATGCACCATCTCTGACACCTCCTTCCCCTTCCTGGACCTCGCCGTCTCGGTATCTGGCGAATGACACAACACGGACATCTATTTCAAACCCACCAACTCTCGCAGTTGGCTTGGCTACACCTCCTCCCAACCCCCTTCCTGTAAAAACACAATCCCTTACTCCCAATTCCTCTGCCTACGCCATAACTGCTCCCAGGAGGAGCAATTCCACTTCAGTACTTTCCAGATGTGCTCCTATTTCCAGGATTACAATTTCCCCTCCCATGTGATCAACAATGCACTCCATCGCATCTCCTCCATTTCCCACGCTTCTGCCTTTGAAACCCACCCCCCCAACTGCAACAAGGATGGAAACCCCCTGGTCCTCACATTCTACTCCACGAATGTCCAGATACAGTGCATTATCCTCCTCCACGTTTACTGCCTGCTGTCAGACTGTGCCACCAAAAATATATTTCCATTCCCACCCCTATCTGCATTCCACACAGATCATTCTCTTCCAATCCCTCGTCAGGTCCACCTTCCCCACTAACACACCCTCTACACCTGGCACCTTCCCTTGTTGCCGCACGAGGTGCAAATTCCTGTGCTCACTTCTCCCCTCTCACGTCCGTCCAAAGCTCTAAACGATAATTTCAAATCCAGCAGAGATTTTCCTGCACATCTACCCACCTCATTTACTGCATCCATTGCTCTCAATGTGGTCTTCTCTATGTTGGGAAAACCGAGTGTCAACTTGTGGAGCGGTTCAGGGAACATCTTTGCTCTGCACCCAGCAAACAGCCCCATTGCCCTGTGGTCAACCACTTCAACTCCCCCCTCCAACTCCTCTAAGGACATGCAAATCCTCCACTGCCAAATCAAAGCCACCCGCCAACTAGAGGAAGAACACGTCATCTTCTACCTCAGGACCCTACAACCACATGGCATCAACATGGACTTCACCAGTTTCCAAATCTGCCTACCCCCCATCTCATCCCAGATCCAACCTTCCATCCCGGCACTGCCCTCTTGACCTGACCTACCTGTCCATCTTCCTTTCCACCTATCCGCTCCACCCTATCACAATCACCACGTATCTGCATCCACATATCGCCATCCCACCTACCTTGCCCCACCCCCACCCCCTCATTTATCTCTCTGCTCCCTTCTCCCTGCACGTTCCTGATGAAGGGTTTATGTCCGAAACATCGACTCTCCTGCTCCTCTGATGCTGCCTGACCTGTGCTTTTGCCAGCGCTACACTTTAACTCTATGTTCCATATTAGACATTTGTCACCCTCATCTATTGAGTCAAATAATAATGAATTGTGAATAATTGTGGTCCGAGCACTGATTCCTGTGGCATTCCAGTAGTCACAGGATGCCATCATGAAAATGCACTCCCCTTGTTACCAACTGTCTCTTCGTTTGCTAATCCTCCGTCCATGCTAATGTACAACTCCAACACATGGATTCTTGACTAATTAAGTTGCTTTATATGCGATATGTTATCAAAGGCCTTTTAGGGATACAAATATATTATATAGCACAGAATCATACAGTACAAAAGAGGCCATTCACCCTATTGAGTTTGTACTGCCAAAAATACATTACTTCCAACACTAGTCCTACTTTCCTGCACTATGTTATGACACTTCAAGTGCTCAGCCAAGTACTTTTTAAAAGGTTGTGAAGTTACCCACCTCAACTGTTCTCCACACAGCGCATTCCAGACTTTGTTCATTTTCTGGGTGAAAAGATGTTTCCTCAAATTCCATCTAAACTTCCTGCCTTTCAAGTTAAAAATGTGTCCCTTTTGACTGCTTTCTATTTACCCTGCTCATTTTCCTCCTCATCTAATTCACCTCATATCAGGTCCTTCCTCAAACTGCTCTGCTCCAAGTAAAATCAACCTGAGGTTTATCCAGCCTATCTTCATAGCTGAAATGTTTCATCCTAGGCAATGTCCTGGTGAATCTCCACTGCACCCCCTCCAGTGCAGTCATATCCTTTCTACAGTGTGGAGACCAGAACTGCACACAGTAGTCCAGCTGTGGCCTCACCAAATTCCTGTACAATTCCAACACAGCCTCCCTGCTCAAATAATCTATGCCTCGATGGATAGGGTGAATAGCCAAGGTCTTTTTCCTCGGGTGGATGTTTCTAAAACTAGAGGGCACAGGTTTAAGGTGAGAGGAGAAACATTAAAAAGGGTCCTGAGGGGTAACTTTTTAACTCCGTGGTGCATGGATGTAACGAACTGTCAGAGAATGTGGTAGAGGTGAGTAAAATTACAACATGGATGAGTGTATGGATATGTGCTCAATGCTGCCAAGTGGGACTAGGTCAGATTGGGATGTCTGGAGGGTGCAAATGAGTTGGACTGGGGGGGGGGGTCTGTTGCTGTGCTGTATGACTCTGTATATAACTGATAAAAGTAAGCTTCCCATAGCCCTTTTCAACTATCCTATTAACCTGCCCTGCCACATTCAAAGAGCTGTGGACAAGCACCCCATGATCTGTCTGTTCCTCTGAGCTGCCTAATGTCCCGCCATTCATTGTCCTGCCTTGACTTGTTCCTAATTCTAAATTGCATCATCTCATTTTCAAATCCGGCTTAAATTCCTTCTGCCACTGATCTGCCGATCTAATGGGGCGGCACGGTGGCTCAGTGGTTAGCACTGCTGCCTCACAGAGCTGGGTTTGATTCCAGACCGGGCGACTGTGTGGAGTTTGCACATTCTCCCAGTTTCTGTGTGGGTTTTGTCTGGGTGCTCCGGTTTCCTCCCACAATCCAAAGATGTGCAGATTAGATGAATTGGCCATGCTAAATTGCCATAATGTTCAGGGATATGTAAGCTAGGTACGTTAGTCAGGTAATTGTACAGTAATAAGGGTAGGGGAATGAGTCTGGATGGATTACTTTTCGAAGGGTCATTGAGGGCTTGTTGGGCCAAAAGGTCTGTTTCCACGTTGTGGGGATTCTCTTCTTTCAACCTGACCATATCTTCCTGTAATCTAAAACCATTCTTCACAGTAAACCACCTGGCCAGTCTATGTCATCTGCAAACCTATTTACTGATCCCATACATTCTTATCAACATCATTTATAAATGTCACAAACAATAAGGGAATCCGGCATGGATTCCTGTGATACACCGTTGGACGCTGACCTTCAGACACACAAACAGGCTTCAACCACCACCTTCTGTCTTCTATCACTAATCCAATTTTGGCTCCAAGTTATCCTGGATCTCATGAACTTTTACCTACTTTATTAGTTTCCCATGTGAGATTTTGTCAAAAGCTTTATTGAAATCTAACACAATTCGTAACCACTTTGAATAATTCAATTAAATTTGTTAGGCATGACTTTCCTTCGACGATAACTGATCAAATGGAGATTAATTTTTTCCTTTGCTACTTTCTCCAATTGTTTCCCTACCACTAAAAAAATGGGTGTCCACTGAGCCACAGCGGGGGTCTTTGCCTAAATTGTGTTATGGTGCAGAGGGAGGTCCAGTGGTCCATCATGCCTGCAATGGCTTGTTGAATGAGCATCAGTACCCCTGAAGCAGGAGTCAGAGTCTAAGGATAAAGGCTAGGCTGTGTAGGACTGAGATGAAGAGAAATCTCTTCACCCGTGGAGTGGTGAGCCTGTGGAATTCTCTGCCACAAAAAATGGTTGAGGTTAAAACATTTAATAGAGTCATTGAAATGTACAGCACGGAAACAGACTCTTCGGACCAACTCATCCATGCCAACCAGATATCCTAACCTAATCTAATCCCATTTGCCAGCACTTGGCCCATATCCCTCTGAACCCTTCCTATTCATATACCCATCCAGATACCTTTTAAATGTTGTAATTGTATCAGCCTCCGCCACTTCCTCTGGCAGCTCATTCAATGCACACATCAACCTTTGCGTGAAAACATTGGCCCTTAGGGGAAAAATTTAAAAAGGGACCTCTCGTCCTCCAGTTCCAGGAGAAAGACCTTTGTCTATTTATCTTGTCTGTGCCACTCATGATTTTATAAACCTCTATAAAGGTCATCTCTCAGCATCCAACACTCCTTTGTTTTCAAGGAGGAATTAGATCTAGTTATTTAAGCTAAAGGGATCAAAGGGTGTTGGGGGAAAAAGCAGGAACAAAGGTACTGAGTAGGATGATCGGTGATGATCATATTGGATAGTGGAGAAAACTCAAAGGGCTGAAAAACCTACTCCTATTTTCTACTGCATATTTTGAGTGACAATCATTCTTCCCCACACTCATGCACATTATTTTTTATCTAAATAATCATTCAATGCCCTGTTGAATACCTCAGTTGAACTTGCCTCCACCACATTTCTAGGCAGTGCAATCCATAATCTAACTGCTCGCTGTGTGAATAAGTTTTTCCTCACTTCACCCTTGCTAGTTTTGCAGATCACTTTATGCCTTCTTGTCCTTGTTCCTTTTATGAGCAGGAATAGTTTCTCCCTATCTAGTTTATCCAGCCTACTCTTAATTTGAAAACCTCTGTCAGATCTCTGCTTAGCTGCCCTCTCTACAAGAAAAACAGTCCCTACACTCATAACCGGACTTCTGCATTCCCAGAACCATTCTTTAAACTGCTTCTGCACTCTGTGTAATGTGTTCACTCCTTCCTATGATGCAGCACCCACAATGTATCTAAAGCGTCATAGCTGGAGTCTAATGGGTGTCTTATACAAATTCAATGTCGCCTCCTTGCTTTTGTACTTTGTACCTCAGTTAATAAATCTGAGGATACTGCAGATATTTTCTAATCAGCCTGTTCCAACATACACCTCAGGTGGGACTTGAACCTGGACTTCCTGGTCAGAGGTAGGGATAGGAACCCTGAGGATACTGTGTGCTTTGTTCTCCACACTGCACTTAAATATCCAGGATCCTTCACCTACATGCCATTCAGAATTGTAGCCATTACTTCGTATTGCTTTTCAATGCTTTTCCTACCAAAATGTCTCCCTTCATTTCTCTGCACAGAATCTCATCTGCCTCCTGTCAATACATTCCTGTGTCTGTCTTCTGAAGTTCTCCACTGTCCTCCTCAGTTTACAATTCTTCAAAGTTTCATGTCGTTTGCAAACTTTGAAATTGTCCCATGCATATCAAGATTTGATTATAATATATCAGGTAAAGGAAGGATCCAAATACTGATCTCTGGGGAATGTCATTATAAACCTTCAACCAGCCTGAAAAATATCCAATGATCATTATGTTCTGCTACCAATCACAAAACTAATTTTCCACATTTGCTCCTGACCCTTTTATTCCATGACCACTTGAAAGTCCATGTATAGAACGTCAAAAGCACTATCCTCATAGAACCTGTCACCTCTTTAAGTGGTACCTCTGGATCTTTAACTCCAGCAAGTTAGTTAAACAGTTTCTCCTTTAGAAATCTGTGCTGACTCTTCTTAATCAATCACCTTTCTCCATGTAACTAGTGATTCGATTCCAAATTTGTTTCTTGTCTCTCACAAAATATCTCTTATTGCATATCCCTTCTCCAGAACCCCCTCCCACCTCTACATAGTTTCAAGGCATCTGTACAGCTCTCATCATTTGATTTGCTGCACACTCGTCCTAGTAAGATTAAATAACAACTGCCCCTCCAGAACAATTATCTTCTGCCTTCGTACTGATGCCAGACCCCCACAAACTGAAACCCACTCCTTCATCAGCAGTCATTGAGCTATGTATTTAAATCCTTTTTTAAACACTGTGCCACTTTGCCACTTTGACTTTGGTTCAGGTAGTAATTGCAAGATTCTAACCTCGGTGTTCCACATTCAGATTTGGCTCCTAATTTTCAGTCTTTTTGCAGAACATTCATTCGAGTTCTATCAATGCCATTGGTACCAACCTGGACAATGACTGGATCTTACCACCCTCCCACTCCCCACTCCAAGCCCCAAGGTGATGTCCTTAACCCTGACACCAGGCCTTTGGGACCATAGCCACAGCCACCTGTCCCTGATCACAGGCTAAATTTGAATTATCTAAACTGAAGGGTGTGACCACCACCTTCATAAAGTGAGCAATATAATTTGCCCTGATGTGGTGCAGTGTCTGTAGTTCAGGTTCCAGCTCTGAGCCAAAACTTCTTGAGTTTCAAACAGATGTATTTGCTCTGGGTCTCATAGAGTCATAGAGATGTACAGCATGGAAACAGATCCTTCGGTCCAACCCGTCCATGCCGACCAGATATCCCAACCCAATCTAGTCCCACCTGCCAGCACCCAGCCCATATCCCTCCAAACCCTTCCTATTCATATACCCATCCAAATGCCTCTTAAATGTTGCAATTGTACTAGCCTCCACCACATCCTCTGGCAGCTCAATCCATACACGTACCACCCTCTGCATGAAACAGTTGCCCCTTAGGTCTCTTTTATATCTTTCTTCTCTTGCCCTAAACCTATGCCCTCTGGTTCTGGACTCCCCAACCCCAGGGAAAAGACTTTGCCTATTTATCCTATCCATGCCCCTCATAATTTTGTAAACCTCTATAAAGTCACCCCTCCGACGCTCCAGGGAAAATAGCCCCAGCCTGTTCAGCCTCTCCCTGTAGCTCAGATCCTCCAACCATGGCAACATCCTTGTAAATCTTTTCTGAACCCTTTCAAGTTTCACAACATTTTTCCGATAGGAGGGAGACCAGAATTGCACACAATATTCCAAGAGTGGCCTGACCAATGTCCTGTACAGCCGCAACATGACCTCCCAACTCCTGTACTCAATACTCTGACCAATAAAGGAAAGCATACCAAATGCCGCCTTCACTATCCTATCTACCTGCGACTCCATTTTCAAGGAGCTATGAACCTGCACTCCAAGGTCCCTTTGTTCAGCAACACTCCCTAGGACCTTGCCATTAAGTGTATAAGTCCTGCTAAGATTTGCTTTCCCAAAATGCAGCATCTTGCATTTATCTGAATTAAACTCCATCTGCCACTTCTCAGCCCATTGGCCCATCTGGTCAAGATTCTGTTGTAATCTGAGGTAACCTTCTTCGCTGTCCACTACACCTCCAATTTTGGTGTCATCTGCAAACTTACTAACTGTACCTCTTTGTCATTTACATAAATGATTTGTGCGCATCCAAATCATTTATATAAATGACAAAAAGTAGAGGGCCCAGCACCGATCCTTGTGGCACTCCACAGGTCACAGGCCTCCAGTCGGAAAAACAACCCTCCACCACCACCCTCTGTCTTCTGCCTTTGAGCCAGTTCTGTATCCAAATGGCTAGTTCTCCCTGTATTCCATGAGATCTAACCTTGCTAATCAATCTCCCATGGCGAACCTTGTCGAACGCCTTACTGAAGTCCATATAGATCACATCTGCTCTGCCCTCATCAATCATCTTTGTTACTTCATCAAAAACCTCAATCAAATTTGTGAGACATGACTTCCCACGCACAAAGCCATGTTGACTATCCCTAATCAGTCCTTGCCTTTCCAAATACATGTACATCCTGTCCCTCAGGATTCCCTCCAACAACTTGCCCACCACCAAGGTCAGGCTCACTGGTCTATAGTTCTCTGGCTTGTCCTTACCACCCTTCTTAAACAGTGGCACCACGTTTGCTAACCTCCAGTCTTCTGGCACCTCACCTGTGACTACCAATGGGCCCAGCAAGAGGCCCAGCAATCACTTCTCTTGCTTCCCACAGAGTTGAGTTCTCGGGTACACCTGATCAGATCCTGGGGATTTATCCACCTTTAACCATTTCAAGACATCCAGCACTTCCTCCTCTGTAATCTGGACATTTTGCAAGATATCACCATCTATTTCCCTACAGTCTATATCTTCATATCCTTTTCCACAGTAAATCATACAATTGTATTTTAATTAATTACCGTTGTCTCCCTGCTCTTGACACATCCCCCCATTGTATTAACCTACATTGTAATGATTACCTTTTACACCAGTAATAATCTTTTAACTTAAAAATAGCTTAGTTATGAGAGAGCGCGAGAGTGAGGACTAGAAACCTAAACACAAACTGAAGACTTTACTTTCACTTTAAAGACCAGAAATACTCACCAATCCTATGTACCAAACAACTATTTGCTCTGTACCTGCCCACCTGTGATTCATGATGTCACTGGTCTCACTGTAGGTAGGTGTCACAAGCCATGCCTTTTACCCTTTCCCACTCACCCCTCACTCTGGAGATTTCACTTTTTGAAGTAAACCTTCCTTAAAACAACCTCTTTCTCCCATGCAATGAATTCCCACTACATTACCAAATATACTCACTCAACCTTTTGAGTCTCAGGCAAAATCTCCCTCACACTCCTTATTGCTCCTGGTGCATACTTTAAAAGTCATTTTCTCCTATCAAGTTGCCACAGCCCTACCAAGGCTGCACACACATTAGAAAGAGATAACCGTGGTCACCACACTTCAGGCAAGGGGAGATGTTGAGAAGTAGAGTCAGTCAGTACAGGTATTGAACCCATTCTGATGGTGTTATTCTGCATTGCAAATCAACTATCCAACCAACTGAGCTAACTGACTCCATACTTTAAGTAGTTGATGGATTTCAGGTGTTTGATAGATAACTGCCACCATCGGGCAGACTATTTTAGCTTATGTACGGTAAAGGCATTCAGCTTTAGGTCTAATACTGATTTCCACTCTAACACTGAACCCAAAAGCAATTTGAAACCAGTTGAATTCTCATTTTGATGCAAATTTCCAAATAAAACTCATTCTCCCTCTATCTCACACAGGTTTAGGCTCTTCACACTTGTCTCCACCATGATTTCCATTGTCTCTTACCTTTTTTTGTTTTCAGTTTCTTTTTGCATTTGAACTGTATTAATGAGGCAGAAAACTCGGAAAGGCATCATGCTGGAAGGTTGAGTGAAATAAGGGTTGATGGGAAGGGTGAGAGCAGTAACAAATTAAAAATACTATACATGAATGCACGAAGCATTAGACATAAGATGGATGAGCTTGAGGCTCTTTTGGAAATTGGCAGATATGATATTGTGGGGATAACTGAGACGTGGCTTCAAGTGGACAGGGCCTGGGAAATGAATATTCAAGGATACACGTGTTATCGTAAGGACAGACTGACGGGCAGAGGGGGTGGGGTGGCCTTGTTAGTAAGGGATGATATTCAGTCCCTTGCGCAGGGGGACCTAGAGTCAGGAGATGTAGAGTCAGTGTGGATAGAGCTTCGAAATACCAAGGGTAAAAAGACCCTCTTGGGAGTCATCTACAGGCCCCCAAACAGTAGTCTGGATGTCGGATGTAAGTTAAATCAGGAGCTGAAATTAGCCTGTCGCAAAGATGTCACTACAGTTGTTATGGGGGATTTTAACATGCAGGTAGACTGGGAGAATCAGGATGGTATTGGGCCACAAGAAAGAGACTTTGTGGAGTGCCTCAGAGATGGATTCTTAGAGCAGCTGGTGCTGGAGCCGACCAGGGAGAAGGCAATTCTGGATCTGGTATTGTGTAATGAACCAGAATTGGTCAGAGACCTCGAAGTGAAGGAGCCATTGGGAAGTAGTGACCATAATACAATAAGCTTCAATCTGCAATTTGAGAGGGAGAGGGTACAGTCGGAAGTGACAGTACTTCTGTTGAATAAAGGGAATTATGGAGCTATGAGGGAGGAGCTGGCCAAAGTTCAATGGTGCAATACCTTAGCAGGGATGACCGTGGAGGAACAATGGCGGATATTTCTGTGTATAATGCAGAAGTTGCAGGATCAGTTCATTCCTAAAAGGAAGAAAGATCCCAGGAGGAGGTATGGGCGGCCGTGGCTGATGAGGGAAGTAAAGAAACATATAAAGTTAAAAGAGAAAAAGTATAACATAGCTAAGATAAGTGGGAAAACTGAGGACTGGGAAGCTTGAAAAGAGCAACAGAGGATTACGAAGAAGGAAAGATGCAGAGGAAAAAGGAGGTACGAAGGTAAACTGGCCAAGAATATTAAGGAGGATAGTAAAAGCTTTTTTAGGTATGTGGCAAGGCAAAAAAATGGTTAGGACAAAAATTGGGCCCTTGAAGACAGAAACAGGGGAATATATTACTAGGAACAAAGAAATGGCAGAGGAATTAAATGGGTACTTCAGATCTGTGTTCACTTGGGAAGACACAAGCAATCTCCCTGAGGTAACAGTGGCTGAAGGACCTGAATTTAAGGGAATTTATATTTGCCAGGATTTGGTGTTGGAGAAGCTGTTAGGTCTGAAGGTTGATAAGTCTCCGGGGCCTGATGGTCTGCATCCCAGAGTACTGAAGGAGGTGGCTCGGGAAATCGTGGATGCGTCGGTGATTATTTTCCAGAGTTCAATAGATTCGGGGTCGGTTCCTGAGGATTGGAGGGTGGCTAATGTTATACCACTTTTTAAGAAAGGTGGGCGAGAGAAAGCAGGTAATTATAGACCAGTTAGTCTGACCTCAGTGGTGGGAAAGATGCTGGAGTCTATTATAAAGGATGAAGTTACTGCACATCTGGATAGTAGTAACAGGATAGGACAGAGTCAGCATGGATTTATGAAGGGGAAATCATGCTTGACTAATCTTCTTGAATTTTTTGAGGATGTAACTATGAAGTTGGACGAGGGAAATCCAGTAGATGTAGTGTACCTGGACTTTCAAAAAGCTTTTGATAAAGTCCCACACAGGAGGTTAGTGAGTAAAATTAGGGTGCATGGTATTGGGGGCAAAGTACTAGATTGGATTGAAAATTGGTTGGCTAATAGGAAACAAAGGGTAGTGATAAACGGCTCCATTTCGGAATGGCAGGCAGTGACCAGTGGGGTACCGCAGGGATCCGTGCTGGGGCCACAGCTTTTTACAATATATGTTAATGATATAGAAGATGGTATCAGCAATAACATTAGCAAATTTGCTGATGATACAAAGCTGGGTGGCAGGGTGAAAAGTGATGAGGATGTTAAGAGATTACAGGGTGACCTGGACAAGTTAGGGGAGTGGGCAGATGCATGGCAGATGCAGTTTAATGTGGATAAATATATGGTTATCCACTTTGGTAGCAAGAACAGGAAGGCAGACTACTACCTCAATGGAATCAATTTATGTAAAGGGGCAGTACAGAGAGATCTGGGTGTTCTTGTACACCAGTCAATGAAGGCAAGCATGCAGGTACAGCAGGTAGTGAAGAAGGCTAACAGCATGCTGGCCTTCATAACAAGAGGAATTGAGTATAGAAGTAAAGAGGTGCTTCTGCAGCTGTACAGGGCACTGGTGAGACCACACCTGGAGTACTGTGTACAGTTCTGGTCTCCAAATTTGAGAAAAGACATTCTGGCTATTGAGGGAGTGCAGCGTAGGTTCACAAGGTCAATTCCTGGAATGGCAGGATTACCTTACGCCGAAAGACTGGAGCGACTGGGCTTGTATACCCTTGAGTTTCGAAGACTGAGAGGGGATCTGATTGAGACGTATAAGATTATGAAAGGATTGGACACTCTGGCAGTAGGAAACATATTTCCACTGATGGGTGAGTGCCGAACCAGAGGACACAGCTTAAAAATACAGGGTAGACTATTTAGGACAGAGCTCAGGAGAAACTTCTTCACCCAGAGAATGGTGGCTGTGTGGAATGCTCTGCCCCAGAGGGCAGTGGAGGCCCACTCACTGGATTCATTTAAGAAGGAGTTGGATAGAGCTCTCAAAGATAGTGGAATCAAGCGTTATGGAGATAAGGCAGGAACAGGATACTGATTAGGAATGATCAGCCATGATTATATTGAATGGCGGTGCAGGCTCGAAGGGCTGAATGGCCTACTCCTGCATCTATTGTCTATTGTCTGTCTATTGAAAGGAGTTTAGTTCAGTTATGGGGAGGTGGTTTAAGCCAGAGGCTCAGGCTATTGCATTAGAACGGGTTCAAATCCTATCATAGCAACTCATGCAATTTAAACTGACCTAATTAATAGTGATGAACATATTGTCATCTAGTTATCTCTCATTCTTACCAGTCTGTTTGGTGTATATGTGACTCCAGACTATCCTGCAAGCATTTTTCTGGTCTGACTTGCTCTCAGTGTTTTCTGAAAAACATCACAACTCAAGAGGATGAGTATAGCAACCAAATACTGTAATTGCCAGTTCCCCAAAAAAAAGCTTTTTTAAAAAAGACACTCAAAGCTGCTAACCAAAAAGGAGAAGTTTGTAAATAGGAACACTAATGATTAATCTTATGCTTCAGTTGCGGTGGCTACTTTTACACATCATCTTAGTTAACTGGGCACATTATAAATCTAGATTTACCTTTTCCAATAAGCTTTGGGTGACCATAAATCCATGTTTTCCAGGGACAGTTCCAGGACAAAGGACTATATCATCAGGCAAACCATATCCCTGGAAGAGTGTCTGAATATTAAAATGAGGACTTTTAATTTCTCAGTCAGGATATGCCTAAGCTTAAATGTAGGACATTACAGAATGTACAGTGCAAGTTGCCTTGGATAAAGGTGACTGCTAAATGAATGAATAAATAAATGCATTAGAGAGAAATGTCCAGTGTGTTTCTGTTGTTATTGCTATTTGCTATAACATTGTTCGGCACGGTTGTAGTTGTCAGACACAATGCTGACTTAACATTGAACACACAAGATTCAAGGTGCAGTGTCATGTTGAAGAGGTGTTGCCAACAAATGTCATTGCAGCTCTCACAATCAACTTTAAAGGGGTTTAAAGTTTGTGAGAAGATTTGTGGCTCGGGTGCTCGTTGCTGTGGTTCTGTTCGCCGAGCTGGAAGTTTTTGTTACAAACGTTTCGTCCCCTGCCTAGGTGACATCCTCAGTGCTTGGGAGCCTCCTGTGAAGCGCTTCTGTGGTGTTTCCTCCGGCATTTGTAGTGGCCTGTCCCTGCCGCTTCTGGTTGTCAGTTTCAGCTGTCCGCTGTATACCGGCCACTACAGTGGACAGCTGAAACTGACAACCGGAAGCGGCAGGGACAGGCCACTGTAAATGCCGGAGGAAACACCACAGAAGCGCTTCACAGGAGGCTCCCAAGCACTGAGGATGTCACCTAGAAAGGGGTTTTTCAAATACCCCCAAAATTGAAATATCTGTATCATGATCAATTTGTCAGCAATTTCCACGTTAAACGAGACAGGTCATTTATACAAGAATATGATAGCACTGTTATCTAAAACTGTTTTTACAGCTTGGCCATGCACATGCTGTGGGGTCAATTTTTGTTCCTGCAAAGTTGGTCAATTCCGGTTACACTGCATAAACAGTGTGCAAAAAACTGACAGTTCTGTTCAGTGTCATTGGATTATTTACATTTGCACCACATAAATGCCAGGCAATGATCATCTCCAATAAGAAACAATCTAACTGCCACCCCTTGACATTCAATGGTGTTAACATTGCTGAATCCCCCTCTAACAACATCCTGTGGGTTGCCATTGACCGTAAATACAACTGGACTAGCCATATTAACACTACAACTACAAGAAAAAGTCAGAGGCTAGGAATACTCTGGCAGGTAACACACCTCTTGACTCCCCAAAGCTTGCGTGCTATTTATAAGGTATAAGTCAGGGGTGTGTTAGAAAGCTCCCCATTGGCCTGAATGGGTGTACCTCCAATAACTCAAGAAACTTAACATCATTCAGGCCTGCTTGTTGGGCACCCTATCCACAAATATTCATTCCCTCCAGTACTGATGCTCATTGGCAGCAGAGTGTGCTATCTACAAGATGCACTGCAGACATTCATCAAAGATTCTTCCAAACCCACGACCACTTCAATCTAGAAGGACAAAAGGCAGCAGGAAAATGGGAACACCATCACCTACAAATTCACTTCCAAGCCACTCACTATCCTGACTTGGAAATATATCACTATTCCTTCACAATTGCTGGGTCAAAATCTTGGAATTCTCTCCCTAGAGGAATTGTGAGTAAATATACAGCATGTGAACTGCGGTGATTCAAGGGCGGAGAAAGTGAGGTCTGCAGATGCTGGAGATCAAAGTTGAAACTTTATTGCTGGAACAGCACAGCAGGTCAGGCAGCATCCAGGGAACAGGAGATTCGACGTTTCGGGCACAGGCCCTTCTTCAGGAATGAACAGGAGTGATTCAAGGGCAGCTAGGGATGCACAGCCAACCAGCAATGCCCAATGTTCCATGAATAAAAAATGAATTGTCTTGAATGCACTGCAATACTGCGATGTCACAGTTGTGGAAATCTTGTGTGCATCTGTTTCAAGTTTGTATGTCACTGCTGAAATGTAGGCTGCTGAATGATTGCTGTGCTGTGCTATATATGTCTGTTTTCAGTCCTTGCAACTTTGCGTTCTTGGATTGGATTCTAAACGTTTGGGCGCATAAGTAGACTTAACTATATCTTTCAAGTCAGTTACTTAATGCAAGGATTTTCAACCTGTTCATTCTAGAGTTTACATACTTTGGTCTGAATATCTGTCCCATGTTACTTGACCCAAATGGGAAATGGTTCCTGAACTTGCTTTATTGCACAAGATGATGAAGGTGTGGTGGTAATGTTATTGGGTGAGCAATTATTAGAGGATGGCTCAGTGGTTAGCACCACAGCTTCACAGCGCCAGAGACCGGGTTTGATTCCAGCCTTGGGTGACTGTCTGTGTGGAGTTTGCACATTCTCCCCGTGTCTGTTTGGGTTTCATCCGGGTGCTCTGGTTTCCTCCCACAATCCAAAGATGTGCAGGTCAGGTGGATTGACCATGTTAAATTGCCCATAGGTGCATTAATCAGAGATGAAATGGGTCTGGATCAGTTACTGTTTGGAGGGTCAGTGTGTGCTTGTTGGGTCCAATGGCCTGTTTCCACACTGTAGGGAATCTAATCTAATCTAGACCCATTGACTAATATTCTGGAGACATGGATTTGAAATTCAACAAAAGTCATCAGGAATAAAAATTACCTAGGCTAATGGGAACTGTGTAACCAATATTGATTGTTATAAAAATCCAACTGGTTCATTCATGTCCTTTAGGAAAGGAAATCTGCCATCCTTAGCTGGTCTGGGTTATGTAACTTCAGATCCACAGTGATTGGTTGACTTTTAGCTGCCTTCTGAGGAATTAAGGGTGGAAAATAAATGCTGGCTTAGCCAGCAATGCACACATCTCAGAGCAAATTATTTTGAAATGATTCACCTCACCATATGGGACAACTTGCAGTTAAGCCTGTTTGCTGGATATTCACATAAGGAGGCAGGGTGAGTGCACAAATTCCTCCAGAAGCAATGACAGGAGCAAGCTTAGGAGGGACAAAATAACTGATTGATATTTGTATTTTTATTAGGGAATAAATGTTGGAGAAGACTCTCACAAAGAACATTAGCCACTGTTCAACAAATTGAGATCACATCCTGAAGTCAGGAAAGCAGATATTGCTGAGATGTACTGGGATGTGGGTCATGAGGATGGTCAAGAAGACAACATGGCACCAGGAACAGGTAAAATGGAAACATTAGCAAATAAATGAATATATTTATATAACTAGTATGTATGTTTTATAACTAGTTCAAAATTAATATTATCAAATTAATAGTAGTGGCAATAAATGTCCACTGCTTATTATTTTGCAGCTTTAGCATCAATGGCTTCTGTTTCCATGAAAAGAAACTGGTTCTGTGACTTATCGACTTGTGTAGTGCGGTGCTCCCTCAATCCTATCAGAGGGTCAGTAATGTCAGAGTTGGGGAGCAGGGCAATGAGAGTGCTGCACTGTCAAGGATGGAACCAGGACTGAGTGAGCCCTGTACTGTTGGGAATGCCCGAGTTGCAATCTCCTTGTTAATATTAACATTAATTAATTTGTAGCAGTGGTGTGTTGTGTTCTGTCCCAGTACACAGTGCAACTGTGAAGAGGAATCCAAACTTTGTTGTTGTCTAACCTCTGAATTTTTCATGTACAAAGTTTAGTTGATGGCTGTTCTGAGCCCAGGATTGTGTGATAGTTGCTGTGTCTCTTTGCCTGGACAGGTGCTGTAGAAACACCAGATAGATATCAGGATGAAACATGATACTAGCATTGATATCACCCTGTTCAACTTTGCAGTTTTTAGTATCAGCAACAACGGAATCTTTCAAATCAATTGGATTGGTAGGACCCTCACTTTACCTTCAGAAAACAACTTTACGAACAAAACAAGAACAAAAATAGCTGGGAAGGAAATAGTGGAGAGAAATAGTGTTAATGTTTCAGGCCAATGAGTTTGCAAATGACATAGCTTACAGCTATTAAAGCTGGATAAATTAAAATTGGAAATATCCATTTTTAAAGTCATCTAAGTGTGATGCCCATTCATTTAGATATAAAGAGCAATGATAAGTATGATAGATAACTGCCCAGGGAAGGTCAAGTCAAAGACTGGAGGTCTTGGGAACTTGGGGGTAAGACACTTAGAAAACCATTCAGAGGTCAGGCTGGAACTTAAGACCATTGTGTTTTTTTTTTGTTCAGTCTCCTCCACTGGATTTTGAACCATCTACACTTTGATTGTTAAATGATTGATTACTATTTCCTATGTTTCCTTATGAGTTTTTTAGGCGTAATCAAAGTTGAGGTCAAACAAGACTTGAACTTTTCTAACTAACTGGTTTTATTCAAGCTAATATTGAAAGTACAACAGGTTTTACAGATACATGCACCCACCTGTTTCATTCAGCAACATAACTTAGTACTCAGACTTTCCAGTTCTTCAGGTGAGACCCCCGCCATGCTGCATGCATCCTTGTGGTCTGACTTTCCTTCACTTTAAAATAGCTGCTCTTATTTTATTTCTGGTAGCTCCTCAATGTGAGTATACAACTGAGTAAATCCCATTGTAACAAACTACATATGGAGTCTTTTAACGTGGGGGCTGCCGCGCTGCAGCCATCACATAGTTCCAGCTGACCAGAAAACACTCTTGCTGTAGGTGCATCAAAAGGATTGTCTGTTTTGGCCACATTATGAACTCATTAACTGACAAGAATGTGACCCAAACCTGAAGCTTCTAGTCCAGAGGCAGGGCCACTACTGGTACACCACAAAATCTCCTGCTTCTTCACTCTTTTCATCCCAGTCGACAAAACAAGTTTTTCAATCACTTTCCATTCTTCTTCTCCCTTGATTGGCATTTAGTGTTATGAAGTTTTCTCCAGACCTTTCCAGATGGTTTATGTCATACATATGTCTCATCAATATCCCCAACATGCCTTAACAGTTCTTCATACTTTTATGTACTGATCAACTTGGGCATTCAGTCAACATTTAATGAGTTGCTAGGATTTCTGAATGCATTGGATGGGACAATGTGAACAGATTATGTGGAGGTACTTGTTTTCCTTAATTGCCCAGGTATTATTGTGAATCCATTGTTGCTGTTGTGAAGGTCTTGGTAAGCTGCAGTCCATTTAGTGGAGCTATACCCACAATGCCATTAGGGAGGGAGTTCAAAGATTTTGATGCATCAACACTGATGGAACAGCAATACATTTTCAAGTCTGGATTAGGTGATAAATGATTTTTAAAAAGAAGGTACTTAGATGTTGGTTAAACTAAGGGAGGACAAGATGCCACGAACTGATGGGTTATGCCCATGGATGCTGTGGGAAATGATTAAAATATTATTTGACCACTGGGGCCACTCACCTCCCAATCTTTTCATAGCCTTGGTCCAACATGGGCAAAAGAGATCAAAACCTGCAGTATGTATCATTTACAAGATGCACTGCAATAATTCATCAAGGTATCTCAATAGTAACTTCCAAACATAAGACTTCTGCCACCTGGAAGGACAAATGCAGTAGATACATGGGAACATAACCATGTATCTGTAAATTCCCCTCCAAGTCTCACACCATCATGACTTTGAAATATACCGCTGTTCCTTCATTGCCACTGTGTCAACATCCTGGAACAATGGGGGTACCTGCACAACATTAGTGGTTCAAGAAGACAGTCCTTCACCACCTTCCCAAGGAAAGGTCCATGCAGTAAGATTTTCTGGCCAATCAGAGGCTGGAAGCTCTTGTGTTCAGTGGTGCCTTGGAGAAGGCTGTCGGCACTGTTGCAAGAGCAGTCAGGTTCGCAAGGATTCAGAACAAATGTAAGTGATTTGGGTATTGTGGTAGAGTGGGGAGGAATGTTCTCAAGTTGGGGTCTGTGGTAAGGGGTGTCAGAAGCAGGACTGTAACTGCTGAAACCACATCCTGTCTAATGTCCAGTCCCTTAATCAGGTGTTGATTGACCTTTGATTGCAGTGTCAAAAAGAGAGGCTGATCTTAACCCATGTAGTCACAGGCCAGTTCATTTAACATCTACTCAACACATTTTCCACAAAGAAAGATAATGCTTGACAAGTCTGAAAGTTCTCTGGTAGTTCTGAGAACTGCAGATATTGTGTTGGTGGATTTCTGGAAACTTCTAGAAATCCTATGGTAGCTGTGGAGGAAGTTAAAGGCTATAGAATTAAGGAGGTAGTGGGAAATACATAAATGAAAAACAAAAGTAGCATTAAGAGCTGCTTTTTCTAGTGTTTGGAAGTGAGTAATGGTGTTCAGTTCTGGCACAACTTCTGTTGACTATACTTTTGATTTCTAGCTAGTTCTGTTAGCATGTTACACAAATGGAGTCAAGTAAAACTTGTAGGAAAAAGTGAGGACTGCAGATGCTGGAGATCAGAGTTGAGTGTGTGGTGCTGGGAAAGCATAGCAGGTCAGGCAGCATGTCAGCAGCAGGACAATCAACGTTTCAGGCATAAGCCCTTCATCAGGAATTCCTGATTCTCCTGCTCCTCGGATGCTGCCTGACCTGCTGTGCTTTTCCAGCGCCACACTCTTGACTCAAGTAGAGCTCGTGCCAAAAAGCATTGAAGTGATACTTTGCATAAATGGAGCTAATTACAACTCCCTGACCTTCACTGTAGTCATGGAGCAGGATAAGAACAGATGATATGGGAAAGTATTTAATTGGGGAGGGGGAATTACAATGCTATTTGGCAGGAACTGTGGAGCATAAATTGGGAGTAGATATTCTCAGGAAAATGCATGACAGAAATGTAGAGGTTGCTGCAAGTGCTGGATAGGATTGTCTCACTGAGCAAGGAAGGGATGGTAGGGTGAAGGAACCTTGGATGACAAGAGATGTGGAATATCTAGTCAAGAGGAAGAAGGAAGCTTACTTAAGGTTGAGGAAACAAGGATCAGACAGGGCTCTAGAGGGATACAAGGTAGCCAAGAAGGAACTGACTAATCGACTTAGGAGAATGAGATGGGGGCATGAAAAAACCTTGGTGGGTAGGATTAAGGAAAAATCCTAAGGCATTCTACACTTATGTGAAGAACAAGAGGATGGCCAGAGTGAGGATAGGGCTGATCAGGGATAATGGAGGGAACTTCAGCCTGGAGTTGAAGGAGGGTAGGGCAGGCCTTTAATGAGGACTTTGCTTCATATTCACTCATGAGAGGGACCTTGCTGTTTGTGAGGGTGACATGAAATAGGCTGATATACTTGAACAGGTTGATGTTGAGGAGAAAGATGTGCTGGAAATTTTGAAAAACATGATAGATAAGTCCCCCGGCGAGACAGGCTAAACTCAGGTTTCTACAGGATAACCCTGGGAATTACAGACTAGTCAGTCTTACATTAGTGATGGGCAAATTATTGGAGAGGGTTCTGAGAAACAGGATTTATGATCATTTGGAAAAGCATAGTTTGATTAGAGATAGTCAGCATGCCTACATAAGCCTTTTGGATGTGACAAAACACATTGATGAAGGTAGAGCAGTGGCTATGTGGTGTATATGGATTTTAGCATAGAATTTGATAAGGTTTCCCATGGTAGGCTCATTCAGAAAGTAAGGTGGCAGGGAATACAGGAGAATCTGGCTGCCTGGATACAGAATTGGCTGGTCCATAGAAGGCAGAGGGTGGTAGTCGATGGAAAGTATTCAGCCTGGGGTTCGGTGACCAGTAGTATGCCACAGGGTTCTGTGCTGGGACCTCTGCCCTTTGTCATTTTATAAATGACTTGAATGAGGAAGTGGAATGGTGTGTTAGTAAGTTTGCCGATGACACAAAGGTTAGTGGAGTTATGTATAGTGTGGAGGGCTATTGAAGGTTGCAATGGGACATTGACAGGATGCAGAGCTAGGCTGAGAAGTGGCAGATGGAGTTCAACCTGGAAATGTGTGAAGTGATTCATTTTGGAAGATCAAATTTGAATGCAGATTACACGGTTAAAGGCAGGATTCTTCGCAGTGTGGAGGAGCAGAGGGACCTTGGGATCCATGTCCACAAATCTCTCAAAGTTGCTACACAAGTTGATAGGGTTATTTAGAAGGTGTATGGTGTATTGGCTTTCATTAGCAGGAGGATTGAATTTAAGAGGCACAAGGTTATGCTGCAGCTCTATAAAGCCATGGTTAGACCACACTTGGAATATTATGTCCAGTTCTGGTTGCCTCATTACAGGAAGGATGTGGAAGCTTTAGAGAGGGTGCAGAGGAGATTTACCAGGATGCTGCCTGGACTGGAGGACATGTCTTATGAAGGAAGATTGAGGGAGCTAGGGCTTTTCTCATTGGAATGAAGTATGAGAGGTGACTTGATAGAGGAGTACAAGATGATGAGAGGCATAGATAGAGTGGATAGGCAGAGACTATTTCCAAGGGTAGAAATGGCTATCACGGGGGAGGGGGAGGAACACATAATTTTATGATGATTGGAGGAAGGTTTAGGGGAGATGTCAGTGGTAGATTCTTTCCACAGAGAGTGGTGGGTGTGTGGAATACACTATCGACAGTGGTAGTTGAGTCAGATACTTTATGGACATTTAAGCGGCACTTGGATGGGCACATGAATAATAGTAAACTGAAGGGTATGTACATTAGTTTGATCTTAGAGTAGGATAAAAGGCTAGCACAACGTCGAGGTCCGAAGGGCTTGTGTACTGTGCTGTACTGTTCCATGTATAAGTAAATTGATAAATCAAAACAGAAATTTCTGAAAAACCTCAGTAGAACTTTTCTGAAGAAGGGTCACTGGACTTGAAACGTTAACTCTGCTTTCTCTCTACAGTTCTTTTGTTATTTTTGTTCATTGATAAACCAGTTATGTTTTTCTAACAAGTCATTGAGCCATACAGCATGGAAACTGGCCCTTTGGTCCAACTTGTCCATGCTGACCAAGTTTCCCAAACTAGGTTAGTCTCATTTACTCATTTGGCCTGTATCCCTCTAAACCTTTCATAATTATGTACCTTCCAAACATCCTTTAAATGTTGTAGCTGTACCTGAATCTACCATTTCCTCTGCCGTTCATTCCACATATGCATCACCCTATGTGTGAAAAAACTGCCCTCTATTTTCCCATTTTTCTGCCTTGTCTATGTCCTCCACTTGTCCTTACATAATCACCAAAAGTCAACAGCATTCAGTCAGTTACATCTATCATTCATTTCCACTGCTTCACTCTTCTACATTTTCACTTGAGAATGTAACTTTTGAAAAAGTTTGCAATTTACATATGAAAAAACTGAAACCAACATGGTCATTTTAACAGATGAGAGACTTAACAAACAGTCCAGGTCTTTTTCAATATATAATTTCAGTTACATCACACTGTAAACCTTTGCTATAAATTCTGTCTTACGATCTTATACTCCACAATCACCTGATGAAGGAGCAGCGCTCCGAAAGCTAATGCTTCCAATTAAATCTGTTGGACTATAACCTGGTGTTGTGTGATTTTTAACCTTTTCCATGAATCTTTCTCTCCAGAAAGAACATCTATCTCTACCTGCAGTCTGATCTAATGTAGTAACCAAAATATATCTTTCTCTCTTTGATGTTTTGCACTATTCTTTTTTCTCCAGTCATTTTTCGCACTTCCCCACTAATCTTGTCTGTGTCGGATATACAGAATATCCTAAATGTCTGCATTTCAAATGCAATAGCTTATCAATAGTCTGAGATTCAGAGATACAAGGTAACTTTATTCGAAGTTAACATGTTTTTCATTGTAACAACATTGTATCTTAATTCACTTTCAATCTCACAATCATGCCTGCCATTGTCTGAGATAATCTATTCAAGGTGTGTGAATCCTATTTTGTTTTGGGATTTGTCCACTTACTTCTAGGGTGAAATTTCTGCTTATCATCATCGTCTTGGTCTTCTTCACATTCTATGTTCCTTGTTTTCATTTTGTTACATTTCCCTGCAGCGTTGCTTCTGTTTCTTCAGTCAGTGCAGGGATAGTTAGTCCCAAAATAATTAAGACAAGTTGCCAAGTTTAGGCTACATAACAATCCTATGATGAAGCAAGAAGTCGCAAAGTTACGTGGAACTCCAACCCAGAAACACACCCAACCAGTCTGTGTTGGTGTTTAATGTTGATATGAGCAGGATTGTAATGAATCCTGTTTCCCTTCTCGTTAGCTGGATATCTCTCGTTTCTAAATGTTGACATGGTTACTGTTTCAATCACCGACTCCTCGAAAATAGTTTTCTTGTTCTTATTCGTTGAGGAGCATACAGGAGACACAGTATGATGCTTAGTAGATTTAGAGAGGTAGCTATACTGCAGATTCAGTCAGATAGATGGGTGACTGTCAGGAGATATAGGAAGGTAGTTCAGGAGTCTCCTGTGGCTGCTTGTTATCTATGTCAACAATTTGGACAATGCATGATTAGTAAGTTTGCAGATGACACTAAAATAGGTGGTATTGTGGACAGTGAGGAAGGTTGTCAGAAATTGCAGCAGGACATTGATCAGCTGGGGAAGGTGGCTGAGAAATGGCAAATGAAGTTTAATATAAATAAGTGTGATTCTTACATTTCAGAAAGTCAAATCAAGGTAGGAGTTTCATGGTGAATGGTGGGGCCTTGAGGAGTGTGGTGGAACAGAGGAACCTTGGAGTTCAGGTGCACGGTTCTCTGAAAGTGGAGTTACAGGTAGACAGGGCAGGGAAGAAGGCTATTGGCACACTGGCCACCATCAGTCAGGGCATTGCATATACAAGTTGGTAAGTTATGTTGCAGTTATACAGAATGTTGGTGAGGCTGCAATTGGACTATTGTGTTCAGTTTTGGCCATGTTGATATAGTAAGGATGTTATTAAACTGGAAAGAGTGCAAAAGAAATTTACAAGGATGTTGCCAGGACACGAGGGTTTGAGTTATAGGGAGAGGTTGGACAAGCTAGGACTTTTTTCTTCAGAGTGTAGGAGACTGAAGGGGGGGGACCTTATAGAGGGGTATGAGATCATGAGAGGCATGGATAGGGTGAATGCACTCAGTCTTTTTCCCAGGATTGGGGAATAGAGGATGAGAGGGCATTAGTTTAAGGTTAGAGGGGAAAGAATAAAGGAACCTGAGGGGCAACTTTTTTTTTGACACAGACTATACATATTGGAATGAGCTGCCAGCGGAAGTGGTTGAGACAAGTACATTAACAATATTTAAAAGGCATTTGGACAAATACATGGACAGGAAAGATTTAGAAGGATATGGGCCAAGTGCAGGGAAATGGGGCTAACGTGGGTGGGCATTTTGGTTGGCATGGACCAGTGTGGGTCGAAGGGCCTGTCTCCGTGCTGTAGGACCCTATGACTCCTGTAGTTCATTGAGAAGACTCCCTCAGACCAACTTAATCAATACTAACCTTGCCACTATCTCGGAAGACATCTATGCTTTAGGATCCAGTTCCTCTGACAGACCTGTTTGACGAGTTTTCTCCCAGAAGGGAGTTTACTTTTGGCCAGTGGGAATTTCATTACAACACAAGTATATCTGAAGATGTGTGTGTATCATATCATAGAATTAGCAAAGAATCCCTACACTCTGGAAGCATGCCATTACACCCAGAGTCTGTACCAACCCTCTGAAGAGCATCCCACCGAGACTGCCTTCCCCATCCCATCCCCATAACCCCACTTTTCCGTGGCTAATCAACCTATCCTACAGAGCCCTGGACACTATAGGCAATTTAGCAAAGCCAATCTACCTAACCTGCACATCTTTAGACTGTGGGAGGAAACCGGAGCACCTGGAGGAAACTCATTCGGACACTGGGAGAATGTGCAAACTCCACACAGCCAGTCCCCCAAGACTGTGAGGCAGCAGTGCTAACCACTGAGCCACTGTTCTGCCACAGGTTATACATGTTCAAACTTGTGTTGCGACACAGGGTAAACTCTCCTGCTTAATTTAAAACCAGCCACACAGAAAATATTTATCCCGTGCAGTAATGTGTAAAACTTCGAGCGGCCAAGAATGATTTAAAGTAAAAATTAACAACTTTATTTCTTGAAGTATGACAGAGAATAATTAGCTAACAACTACGTACAAGTCCTTCCTCTAACTTTTTACCTTCCCTTCTACAATACTAGTCCGATAAAACTCCCAATTAAGGTTTACAAAACAACGCTTCTTATTTCAAAACCAGGCAGCTATTAGTTCTTGTCTTCGGATCTTCCTGTGTCATCTTTTCTCCTTGTTAGGAATTTCTGTGTCATAGGTTACTGATCTAAAAGGTACTTTTGAGAGATATTTTTCAAGCATCTGTTACATACTAGGACTTGGCAGTTCTCCCCTCAACTGTTCAATTTTCCCTCACTCTTATACCCCAGAGCATTGGCTTGTGTCATTGGCTTTTAAGACCGTCAATATACTCAATTCAAACTTGATTGGAAATTGGTACCTTTTCAGGGTATAATTTAAACTGATTGGGCGAATTCAAATTTGTTTTTGTCTCCAGGCAACGAACTAATCGAGTTGTTCGACCCAGTGTTACATTGTTGCCTTATTGAGAACACTTGATGCTGTGTCCCATAGTTCTGCTGCTCTCTTAAAGGTACATCCACATCTTCATAACACTTGGATTTGGCAGACTGCCTCTCAGGCTGCTGTTTGTGTAAATAGGAGCTCACCCAAGATCAGATCTTGAACAGCCACAGAGTCTCACCTTAAATTGTGTTTCCTCTCCTGACACACAACTGTATACCCCTGTGGAACCAGATGGAAATGAAAAAGAATGATCATTGAGGTTATTTAATCCTTCATATGTATACCAGCTCTTTTAAGGAACTACCTAGTTTTCTCCGTCTCCTCTTTCCAATTGCCCTTCAAAATATGTATCCAGTTCTCCCTTGGAAAGTTCAATTATACTGTATATGCTTCCATTGTCTTTTCAGGCAATGCCTTGCAGACCTTTTGCTGAGAAACAGCTTCTCCTTGTCTCTTCCAGTTCTTTTTAAAATTGTCTTAAATTTCTGTCGTTTGGCTGCTTCCTGTCCTCTCACAGGCAACAGTTTCTCTTTATTTATTCTAACCATAATTCTTATTCTTGTGTTTCAGCACTAGTTTTTTTCATGGGTTGGGATTAAACTAAAATCTTCAAAAAAGAACCTTTTGAAAAACATGCCTGAACAGGATAGAGTGAAATTTTAAAAAGCAATTCACATTTCCAAAGGAAGATTTCTCTCTTCCAAATCTTAAATTAAAATATGACTAAACATTGGAAACTATAACTGTAACAAGAACTCAATTGCTTCCTGAAATTCCTTTTAAAAATGGCCTCTCAACCAATTCCTTGTCACACTAACAGATGGCCTTTGATAAAGTCCTATCTCTCAAGGCGTTTGGTTTTATTTCCTGTTATTGGGAAACTTTTTTAAAAAGGCAAGAGAGTATTTTGGTTTTCCAAAAAAGGATTGGAGGAGGAAGTTGTTATCAGCAATTGAAATGAAACAATGCGAAGTAACTGTGTACGTGACAGTTGCAGCAATAGCAAGATTACTATTCAGGATTCCTGAATGGAGCAGAAAATTGTTTGATCAGATTGTACATCAGAAGTTTAGTTATCAACCGAGTGTCCATTAACGTGAGTGCACAGACAGGTGGATGACTGGTCAGTGCTCTCCCAAAGATCCTCTGAACCTTGCTGTGTGTGACTGGTGATGTTGGTAGAACAGGGTCTGTTTAACACAGTTTGAAAGCAGTAAATAAATAGACAGTGGCCAAAGATTGTCCACTGGTGCACTCTGTTTGGGATAGAAATGCATCACCTTACAACTGTGCCTCCTGGCTTGCCATTACCATGTAACCCGTACTCCTGCAAGCTTACAGCCGGTTAAATAAAGTCACAGAACTAACACGACTGCTATATGCGAGCACATAGCATAGCGTGTTGGTGCTAAGTGTTGAAAAGCTGTACACAGGCACAGCTTCTAACAGAGGAATGTTCAGATATGCTGAAAGCTGCAAAAAACTATAGACAGGAACCATAAAAGAGGAACAACAAATCATCCAGAGCTGAAAGCACAGGGTAACAAATGATGTCTGTGAATTTTCCTCTCCTGGTATTGATCAAAGTGAAAGATGATATGAAACAGAACTGGCAGTGTTTCCATTCAAGTGACAAAACTGAGATTGCAACAAATATATTTAATGCTTTAGTCGTTGTGGCATCCCTGATATTGTGATGAGGGACAATAGCTCTCAGTTACTCTCAGAAGAATTCAGCTACTTCATAAAAGTTTGTAAAATTCAACACCAGACACCATCTCCACACTATCCCCAGTCAAATAGAAAGGCTGAAGTGACAGTGAAAATTATCAAAGGATTCATAAACAAATTGAGCAAATCATGCACAAAGGTATATGAGGCAATCCAAGAGAGAAGAAACATACCAACTGAAGGCATGGAAAGAAGTCCAGTACAAAGACTCATGTCACATCACACACAAAACTATTCTTCCAGTTATAATAATTCACATTTAACACACTGGATGGGATCACCAAGGATTGGGTACAATGCTGATTTTACACCTGGTTCAACTTTCCATTGATATTAAATTTTGGCATTTATATAAATACAACATTGACCTGAGCCTGTATATTTCCCACCTGGTGAATGACATTAATATTATTCCTTGGCTTTTTGCAAAACTGTTCCACCTACTGAGAATTCCCCTTCCTGTTTCTCAAATATTATTAAGACCTAGATTCACTGGAATTCTCACTGAGCTTTGTCGTGGGGCAATGTGGAAGAGAACCATCAGTGATGCATGGGGCTCCAATGCAAAGACACAGCTTGAGATGGAAATGTGTTGCTGGAGAAGCGCAGCAGGTCAGGCAGCATCTAGGGAACAGGAGAATCGACGTTTCGGGCATTAGCCCTTCTTCAGGATGCTGCCTGACCTGCTGCGCTTCTCCAGCAACACATTTCCATCACTGATCTCCAGCATCTGCAGACCTCATTTTCTCTTCAAAGACACAGCTTGACTCTAGTGAGGAGAAAGATGAAAGGTGGGGGTACAAAGCTGGGAAGAGAGTCAGGAACGTCAGTGCAGAATCAATTTACTTACACCTTTTTTTATCAGTCCTTTATTGGGGGGAGGGAGGGGCTGCAAAAGGAGATCAGGACTGAGATGAGGAATGTTTTGGAGGGTTGAGACATTGGAACACCTTGCACAGAGAGCTGTGGGACAGAGAACTTTTTTTAATATTTAAGGCTGAGATAGGTTTATTTTTGATCAGTAGGAGAATCAAGAGTTAAAGGAAAGGTGTTGCAAAGTGGACAAAAGGAATGCCAATCAACTATGATTCTATTGAACTGGCAGCACAGGCTTGAGGGGCCAAATGGCCGACTCTTGTTACTGTTTCTTGTGCTGTCTATAGGGTACAAGGGCCCAGCAACAGGATCAAAATACTGGTGCTTTAACATGGAGCATGTGAGGAAAAGTATGAGTTGACAAAAAATTGTAAGGGTGGCAACAGCATTGAATGGTAAGATAGTAGGTAAGTGAGTTGATCTGTGAGAGGATGACATTCACATTGGGTCAGTTTTTCTACTGGAGATAACGTGACAGAAGGTGAGAAGGGGAAATAATTAAGTTAGGTCTGAAGAGAGACTTGCCACTTTCTTATCACCTCAACAATTAAGTGTTAGTTGAGAAGGTCCATGGGTAACTTTCTTAACTCATGAACAATTAAGGTTGTTAAGAGGTCAATAAAAGACCACGTAAGATTAGATTAGATTAGATTACTTAGTGTGGAAACAGGCCCTTCGGCCCAACAAGTCCACACTGCCCCGCCGAAGCGCAACCCACCCATACCCCTACATTTACCCCTTACCTAACACTCCGGGCAATTTAGCATGGCCAATTCACCTAACCTGCACATCTTTGGACTGTGGGAGGAAACCGGAGCACCCGGAGGAAACCCACGCAGACACTGGGAGAACGTGCAAACTCCACACAGTCAGTCACCTGAGGCGGGAATTGAACCTGGGTCTCTGGCGCTGTGAGGCAGCAGTGCTAACCACTGTGCCACCGTGCCGCCCACGTAAGGGTCTCCACTCACCATTCCCTGCATGCAAGAAAGGTGGCAAGTTTCCAAACTGGGGCTTGAAAGTTGTCATTTGGAGGCACAGATGGCTCCTTTATGTTCCTGCTCAACATAGTTCCTCAAATCCCTTTCATTGTATTTCTATCTGTTATAAGCTGAAGCTACTCACTAAGTCCACATGGAAAACAATGGGTCACATGCAGCCAGTGGATTCCCCTTCCAGCCATGAGCACCAGTTGCCTGTCTGGTATTTAGACAGAAGGTGAAATCTCAAACTAATTTTGGCTGTCACATTCAAAATGTTTTCTTTTCGATGAATGAGGTGGAGTAGGTTTCTCTGGGTCATAACCTGAATGTAAAGGTTTAAAAATCAAGGAATAGAAGAAATTCGATGGGAACATTGCCCTGTAGGAAATAGAGCTCATTCCAGATTATTACTGTTTATCCCACATTCTGAACTCTGCCAGAAACTTTGAAATGCACAAGGGATCAGTGCTGGGTCCACTGTTGTTGTCACTTATATAAAAGATTTGGATTAGAATTTAGGAACCACAGTTAGTTTGGGCATTACACTAAAATTGGTGGTAGGGTAAGACAGTGAAGAAGATTACTTTAAGATCACAAAGGGATCTTGATCAATTGGACCAATGGGCTGAGGATTGGCAGATTGAGTTTAATTTGGATAAATGCAAGGTGTTGCATTATGATAAGGCAAACAAGTGTAGGACTTGCACTGTTAATGGCCTTATGGAGTGTTATCAAAGAGAGAAACCTCTGGTTCAGGTACATAGTTCTTTGAGAGTTGCATCACAAGTAGGTAATTTGGTTTGATTTATTATTGTCACATACTGAGATAGTGAAAAGTATTGTTTTGCGCGCTAACCAGAAAAATCAGGTCTTACATTGGTACTTCAGGGTAATAGAACAGAATACAGAATATTGTGTTACAGCTTCAGATAAGGTGCAGAGAAAGATCAACTCTACTATATGAGGGGTCCCTTCCTAAGTCTGATAACACGGGAAGAAGTTGTTCTTAAATCCATTGGTACATTGTTTTCAAACTTGTATCTTCTGCCCAATGGAAGAGGATGAAGAGACTAACCAGGGTGGGAGCGGTCTTTGATTACATTGGTTGCTTTCCCGAGGCAGAGTAAGATTAGACAGGGTCAGTGTTAGGAAGGTTTTGGTTTTCATGATGGACTGGGAATTCACAACTCTCTAATTTCTTGCAGATCAGTTTCCACACCAAGCTGTGATTCATCGGGATAGGATGCTTTCTATGGTGCAGCTATAAAAATTGGGAAGAGTAATTGAGATCATGCATTTCCTTAGCCTTCTGAGAAAGCAAAGGCGTTGGTGTGCTTTCTTATCTGTAGTGTCGACATGGATGGACCAGGCTAGATTGTTCGTGATATTTATTTCTAGGAACTTGAAACTTTCAACGACCTCCACCTCAACACCATTGATACTGGCACGGATGTGTCCTTCACTCAACTTCCTGAAGTTGATGACTGACTCCTTCGTTTTACTTACTATAAGGGAGAGATAGTTTAGTGGCATGGTATAAAGAAATAATCTGTCTCTTTACTGTACTGTATCGTCATTGTTTGAGATCTTACCCACTGCAGTGGTGTCATCAGCAAATTTGTAAATGGAGTTAGAGCTGAATTTGGACATACAGTCATGTGTAGATAAGGAGTATAGAAAGAGGCTGAGTACGTAGCCTTGCAGGACACTAGTGTTGAGCATTACCAGGGACACCATCACACAAACTGGCGAAAGAACTACAGCAGAAACTGAAATTATTGTACAGGAGGTGTCTATCCTTCGTGATTGTGGTCTGTGGATCCAGTTGAAGAGAGGGAAGCAGAGTCCTAGGTCTCTGAGTTTGGTTGGAATTATAGTGTTGAAATTGGAGCTAAAGACAATAAATAGGAGCCTGATGTCGATGTCCTTGTTATCCAGATGTTTCAGGGTGAGTGTAGGACCAGGGAGATGGCATCTGCTGTGGACCTATTACGACAGTTGGCAGATTGTAGTGGATCAGGGCAATCTAGGAGGCTGGAAGAGGATGATTGGCATGCTTGACTTCATTGCTCAGACCATTGAGAATAGGTGTTGGGATGTCATGTTGCCATTGTACAGGACGTTGGTGACGAAGGGCATTATTAAATTGGAAAGGGTACAGAAAAGATTTACAAGGATGTTGCCAGGATTGGAGGGTTTGAGTTATAGGGAGAGGTTGAATAGGCTGGGACTTTTTTCACTGTAGCATAGGAGGTTGAAGGGTAACCTTAGAAATTTACAAAATCATGAGGGGCTGAGATAAGGTGAATAGCAAAGCTTTTTATCTACATGGATTTTACCAAGACTTTCAACAGGATCCCTCATGGTAAGCTCATCCAGAAGATTCAAATGCATGGGATCCACAGTGACTTGGCTGCTTTGATTCAGAATTAGCTTGCCGGTAGAAGGCAGGTGGTAGTAGTAGAAGGGTGTTTTTCTGGCTGGAGGTCCATGACCAGTGGTGATTTGTAGAGATCCATACTGGGACCTCTGCTGTTAATGATCTGTATAAATGAAAATGTAGATGTGTGGCTTAGTAAGTTTGCAGACATGCAAAGGTGGATAGTGGATAGTGTTGAAGGTTGTCAAAGGATACAACCGGATATAGATCAGTTGCAGATATGGGGTGGAGAATTGGGCGTTGGGGTTTAATCTAAGTAAGTGTGAGGTGCTGCACTTTGGAAGATCAAATGTTAAGGAAAAGTATAGAGTTAGTAGCAGGCCCCTGAACAGCATTGATGTATAGAGGAGTCTTGGGGTTCAAGTCCATAGCTCCCTGAAAGTGGCCATGCAAGTAGATAGGGTGGTAAAAAAGACGTATGGCATGCTTGCTGTTATTGGTCAGAGAGTTGAGCACAAGAGTCAGGATGTCATGTTGCAGCTTTACAATACTTTGGTTAGGCCACACTTAGTATTATATTCAGTTCTGGTTGTCACGTTAAAGGGAGGATGTAGAGGGTGCAGAATCCTGGATGCTTCCTGGATTAGAAGATATGAGCTAATAAGGAGAGGCTAGAAAACTCGGGTTGTTTTCTCCGAAGTGACAGAGGCTGAAGGGAGACTTGATAGAAGCCTATTAAAATAATGAGATGCACAGATAGAAATGACTGTCAGAATCTTTTTCCCAGAATTGATGTGTCTAATTATAGCGGGCATGCATTTAGGGTGAGGTGGGTGGCAAGTTCAAAGGAGATGTGAGGAGCAAGTTTTTTTTGGCAGGAGTCTAGAATGCACTGCCAGAGGTGGTGGTAGTGGCAGCAGATATGCTAGGGGCAGTTAAGAGATTTTAGATAAGCACATGAATATGTGAGATATGGACCAAGGACAGGCAGAACAGATTAGTTTAATTTGCTGTCATGATCGGCACAACATCTTGGGCCAAAGGGCCTGTTTCTGTGCTGTACTGTTCTGTGTTCTGTCTTTTCCCTAAGGTATGGCAGTTCAAAACTAGAAGGTGACAAGAGAAAGATTTTAAAAGGGACCTGAGGGGCAACTTTGTCACCCAGAGGGTGGTTCCTATGTGGAATGAAATGCCAGAGAAAGTTGTAGATGCAGTTACAGTCACAACATTTAAAAGACATTTGGACAAGTACATGAATAGGAAAGGCTCAGGGGGAAATGGGCCAAAAGCAGGCAAGTGGGACTAGTTTAATTTTGGAAACTTGATCTTTGTTAAATAAAAGCACAACAGTCTTCCAGCACCTTGCCTGTGGCTATCGCTGATACAAATATCTCTGCTAGGGGCCCCAGTTTTCCACAATGTCTTGGGCTACATTTGCTCAGGTCCTGGAGATTTAACTACCTTTACCCTTTGTAAGACCTCTAGCACAACTTCTGTATTGTGAACTGTTTTCAAGACATCGATATTTATTTCGCCGAGTTCACTAGCTTCCATGTTTTGCTCCACACTCAATACTGTTGCAGAGTTTCTCTCCCATCTCCTGTAGTTCCACAGTAATTCTTCAATGTTACTTTGTTCTCTGCCATGTTCTGCCTGCCTTTTCTATTTAACTTACTCCCTGTACTTTCAAACTACCCTCAGCCTTCCCTTTTATCTGACTACTGCTTAGGATCCCCATCTCCCTCCTTATTAGTTTAAAGCCTCCCAACTAGCACTAGCAAATCTCCCTGCCAGGTTATTGGTTCCCCTTCAGGCCAGATGCAACCCATCCCTTTTGTACAGGTCACTTCTGCCCCAGAAGCGATCCCAATGATCCAAAAATCCAAATCCTTGCCTCCGCACCATCTCCTCAGCCACTCATTAATCTGCTCTATTCTCCTACTCCTAATATCAGTAGCATGTGGCACTGGGACTAATCCAGAGAGATTACTGCCCTCAAAGTCCTCCTTTTTGGTATCCTTTCCACATTCACTTTGCAGAACTCATTACTTTCTCTACCTATGTCATTGGTACCAATGTGCGCAATGACTTCCAATTGCTCACTCTTCCATTTGAGAAATTGCTGCAACCGCTCTGAGACGACCTTGACCCAGGGATGCAACACACCATCCTGAAATCTTGCTCATGGCCGCAGAATCACTTGTCTGTGTCCCTGACTGGACATTCCCTGTAACAATTCCTCATTTGAACTGTGACAAACACCGCTTAACAGAAGATCCAGCCATAGTTTCCAAGACCTGGCTGCCATTGCTATTTTCTTCTAAGAAGCTATTTCACACATTCCCATAACAATATCCCAAAAGGTTTATTTGTTTGAGAGGGATAGCCACAAGGGACTACCTTTCTACCTCTCCCAACAGTCAGCCATCCACCTGACCATACCTATGGTGGGACCACCTCTCAAAAGCTACTATCCATCGCACTCCATACCTCCTAACTTCACCTTAGTGACTTTAAATACCTCTCTAGCTGATCCAAACAGTCTGAACTATTCCTTGATTTCTACATCTGACAGGAGGAGAATACTGACTGCTATCCTTGCCCTTTAAAAATTAGCTAACGTAGACTTACTTAAAGCATCTATATAAGCTCAAATTCAGCATTTGCACAATCTTCCTACTGACACCCTGTGCAGGGAGAACATAATGTCTATATTTTATACTATAAGGTCTACAAGATGTTCTAAGTATAACCTTTAAAAGGCCTGCCCTCCCCTTGCCTATCTTCTTTAGATTTTAAGCGTGCAAAAAAGTTCTTAAATTCACCTAGAATCGTCATCTGATGCAAGATATGAGGAGGAGACTGTTTCAGTTACTAAGTGTTGGAATTAAGTTAAATATTGGAGCTCCCTCCACTACTAAAATGATCCCTTTCTGGAGACCTGGACAACTGCGTGGACAGTATAAGACCCTAGTGTGGGGAATAGAAAACATGATGAACCAATGTAAGGGATGGGCAGTGTAAAGCTGCAGTGTGTTGGGGGAGAGGAAGCATGAGGCCCTGGTGTGTGAAGATAGGTAGTATGAGGACCTAACCTTAGAGAGGAGGGGCAGTGTGAAGCTCCTAATGGGAGTATGGGGGAATGGGCATTGAGAGGTCCCATGTTAAGTGGGGAGGTTGGACAACGTGAGGCCCCAGTGTCTCAAATTACCAGATTAAGTGCTTTCAGTGTTGGTTGAGGGATAAATATTGACCAGCACATCATGGACATTTCTTCAAAATAGTGTAGCAGTATTTTTCACATCCAGATGACGAGATTGACAACACTTGGTTTACCATCTGGTCTGGTGCTCAAGTCTCTGGAGTAGGTGTTTTAATGAGAACTTTCTACCTCTGCAGAAACTAGGCCATGGCTAATACCTAACACTGTGGATACAGAAATGAGAGTGTTTAGCATTGTCAGTTTGACAAGTTTGTGGCAGTAACAAAAACAGAAATTGCTGGAGAAACTCAGCAGATTTGGCAGCATGTATGGACAGAAAGCAGTGTTAACATTTCGGGTCCAGTGACCCTTCCTTCAGAGGTTTGTGGTAATTATTGTTCTTTGTTTGTAATTTAATTTAGATGATATGCTATTTGATACAAAGGAGTCTAATACACTTGGTGATTAATGTGCACATTGAGATTAGTTCAGCAATCTCTCAAAAGTGAAACACACTTCTATCTTTTATCTAAACAGTTATCTTTAGCCCTGATTACAGTTACCATTATTCAGAAGGAATTTGTCAAAACTATTCCTAGGTATATTTTAAGGTAAGGAGCAGAAGGTTTACAAGGAGATACAAGGAAAACTTGTTCACCCAGAGGGTGGTTGGGAATCTGAACCTTACTGTCTATAAAGATGGTCGGGACAGAAACCTGCATAATATTTTAGTAGCATTTAGATGTGCACTTATGATACTTAGGCATGAAAAGCTATGGGCTAAATGCTGGAAAATGGGATTAGAATAGTTAAAGTTTGTTGTTTCGTGTCTGGCATGGACAAGATAGGCCGAAGGGCCTTTTTCAGTGCAGTGGATCTCTCTTTGTGTTCTGCCCTTGGTGGAGTTTCCTAGATGCAGCTGTTAGTCTTTGATACCTTGATATGAATTTTAATATCCAGAATGGGGAATGTGGGATATTTGGCCAAACTCCTCCAAGTTTCTCCTCTATCCATCACTGTTCAGAATTCATTTTGCAGTCATTTGAATGTACTAACCCCTTTAAGCAGCTTTTGTGATTAATATACTGCAGCAGCATCGTGGTTCTTATCACTCCTGCCATGGCACTCCGTCAGCAAAGATCTCCTAGCTTACATGGATGGCACAGTTTGGATAACATTAGTGTTGATGTTTGAGAGATTTCCATGGTTGGAAATGTGGTCAATCCCTAACTCTAATTTTTCTCCTCAGACCTGCTGAGCTCTTCCAGCAATTTCTGTTTTTGTTTCTGATTGACGGTATCCGCAGGGCTGTTTCTGAGGTGGCTACTGGTTTTCCTGAGATTATCATATTTTGATTGAGAATTTCGCAGCTTCTGTCCATACAGGTCACTCTGATTATGACAGATTTATTAATTTGGGGAATGACTAGATTACGATGAGGGTGAAGGACATCTGACTGGGCAGCAGAACTCGTTGGCGCCATACTAACTCCTGTCCTCTTCGTGGTCTGTACTGCAGTACCCACAGGTGCATGCCAGCTTGGCACATGCGCACTGAGGTAACAAACAGGGAATCATGGGAGTTTCAATATGGTGCTCCATGGGAGTTGTAGTTCTAATCCCGTGGCAGTGTTGTTCTGACTCGGAAAGACATGGATCGCATGTGCACACCTGTAAATGCTGGTTGTCTCTACATCATGGTGCTCAGGGCATACATAGGGTGTTTTTGGAGCGAGGCCTCAGTGGTTAGCACTGCTGCCTCACAGCGCCAGGAACCCGGGTTCGATTCCCCCCTTGGGTGTCTGTGTGGAGTTTGCACATTCTCCCCGGGTCTGCAGGTGCTACAGTTTCCTCCCGCAGTCCAAAGACGTGCGGGTCAGGTGAATTGGCCATAGTGTTCAGGGATGTGTAGGTGAGATGAATTGGCCATATTAAATTGCTCGTAATATTCAGTGATGTGTGAGGTGTATTAGTTAGGGGAGATTAATGTGCTGGAGAAACCACCCCTTCCCCGAAGCCCCCTTCACCCAAACACCCTGGGCTAAGCAGGTAAAACCCACCATTCTCCAAACCGGGGTCCGACAGACCAACTCAACAATCAAGTGACAACCTTACAATATTAACAAATTACTAAAGAAAATCATCAGTTATCACCTGCATCACGGATAGGGTACAATTTAAAGGGAGATGCAGAAACAGGAAGAGTCACTTCACCTGAAATGTTAACTTTGATTTCTTTCCACAGGTGCTGCCAAACCTGCTGAGCTTTTCCAGCAATTTCTGTTTTTGTAACGGAGTGACTTGGGCTGGTTTGTATGCCTAAATCATTGAGCTGATGGATTGTGTGGTTGATAAGGAAGATGTGGATTTATAGATTGGAGTAAACAAAATCTGTACAAAACATTGGATTCAGTTTCAGCTGGAGTATTCCAAACTTGAGAAATCTAGAAAGGAATAGCAAGAATGCAGGAAAGATGGAGGAGAATATTTTCACGGATGGCAGATAGTTTGGAGAAACTGAAGCTGTTCTCTTTGGAGAAGAGAGGACTGAGAACAAGTTTGATGGAGATATTCAGAGTCATGAGCCATGCTTTACTAAAAAAGTTGAAGCTCTTGTCAAGCAGAAGAAGAAAGCTTTTGTGAGGATGAGCTGTGAAGGCTTAGATAAGGGGCTTGAGTGTTATAAGTTAACCAGAAAAGATCTAAAGAGAGGGCTTAGAAGAGCCAGGAGGGGACACGAGAAGTTGTTGGTGGATAGGATCAAGGAAAACCTAATGGCCTTCTATAGATATATCAGGAATAAAAGAATGACTAGAGTAACATAGTCGTGGAAAGTTGTGTTTGGAATCTGAGGACATAGGGGAAAGCTTAATGAATACTCTTCATCAGTATTCACATTAGAAAAGGACAATGTTGGTGAGAATATGAAGACACAGGCTACACGATTAGATAGGAAAGAGGTTGACATAGAGGAGGTTTTAGCAATTTTGGAAGATTGAAAATAGATAAGACCCCTGGACCAGTTGGGATTTATCCTTGGATTCTTTGGGAAGCCAGGGAGGAGATTGCAGAGCCTTTGGCTTCAATCTTTATGTCATCATTGTCGACAGGAGTAGTGCCAGAAGACTGGAGGAGAGCAAATGTTTAAGAAGGGGAATTGAAACAACCCTGGTAATAAGAGACCAATGAGCCTTCCTTCAGTTGTGGATAAGGTTGCGGAAAAGGTTATAAAAGGATTTATAATAATCTGGAAAGGAATAATTTGATTAGGGATAGTCAACATGGTTTTGTGAAGGCTAGGTTGTACCTCACTAACCTTATTGAGTTCTTCAAGAAGGTGACAAAACAGGTAGATGAAGGTAAAGTGGTTGATGTGGTGTACATGGACTTCAGGAAGGCATTTGATAAGGTTCAACATGGTAGGCTATTGCACGAAGCTGATTTAGTGGTTTGGATCAGAAATTGAAAGCTGAAAGAAGACAGAGGGTGGTGGTTGATGGGAAATGGTCATCCGGAGCTCAGTTCCCAGTTGTGTGCCACAAGGATCTGTTTTGGGGCCACTGCTGTTTGTTATTTTTATAAATGATCTGGATGTGGGCGCAAAACATTGAGTTACTAAATTTGCGGATGACACTAAGGTAGGCAGAGTTGTGGATAGTGCCAAAGGATGATGTGGTTTACAGAGGGACATAGATAAGATGCAGAGCTGGGCTGAGAATGGAGTTTCATGTGGAAAAGTTTGAGGTAGTTCACTTTGGAAGAAATAACAGGATTGCAGAGTACTGGGCTAATTGTAAAATTCTTGGCAGTGTAGATGAACAGAGAGATCTCAGTGTCCAGGTGCATAAATCCCTGAAAGTTGGCACTCAGATTGATAGGGTTGTGAAGAAGATGTATTGCCATTCATTAGTAGGGGGATTGAGTTTCGGAGCCACGAGGTCATGCTTCAGCTATACAAGACACTGGTAAGATCACAACTGGAGTATTGCGTGCAGTTCTGGTCACTGCATTATAGGAAGGATGTGGAAGCTTTGGAAAGGGTTCAGAGGAGATTTACTAGGATGTTGCTTGGTTTGGAAGGGAGGTCTTCTGAGGAAAGGCTGAGAGAACTGAGCCTGTTTTTGTTGGAGAGAAGAAAGTTGAGAAGTGACTTAAGCGAGACGTATAAGATAATCAAAGGGTTAGATAGGGTGGACAGTGAGAGCCTTTTTCCTCGGTGAAGGCTTACACGAGGGGACCTAGCTTTAAATTGAGGGGTATAGATTTCGGACAGATATTAGGGGTGGTTTCTTCACTCAGCGTAATAGGAGTGTGGAACGGCCTGCCTGCAACAGTAGTAGACTCGCCGACGTTAAGGGCATTTAAATGGGCATTAGATTAGATTAGATTACATTACAGTGTGGAAACAGGCCCTTCGGCCCAACAAGTCCACACCGACCCGCCGAAGCGCAACCCACCCATACCCCTACATTTACCCCTTACCTAACACTACGGGCAATTTAGCATGGCCAATTCACCTGGCCTGCACATCTTTGGACTGTGGGAGGAAACCGGAGCACCCGGAGGAAACCCACGCAGACACGGGGAGAACGTGCAAACTCCACACAGTTAGTCGCCTGAGGTGGGAATTGAACCCGGGTCTCAGGCGCTGTGAGACAGCAGTGCTAACCACTGTGCCACCATGCCGCCCATTAATATTGGACATACATATGGATAATAATGGAACGGTGTAGATTAAATGGGCATCAGATTATTTTTACAGGTCGGCGCAACATCAAGGGCCAAAGGTTGTAACATTCTATGTTCTATGAGGGGTCTGGGAAATTTGGAAGGAAATTGCTACACTTGTGCAAGGATTGCCAGCTAAATTTAAGGTAATGGATAATAAAAAAGGGACAGAATTGTGAGGATAAACTTATTCATACAACAACTGGTTGTGATCTGAAATGCATTGCCTGAGAGAATGGTGGAGGAAGATTTGATCATAGCTGGAAATTAGATCATTATATGAAGAGAAATAACTGCCATGGAAAAACGTGGTGTTGGTATGGGGAATTGGCTGAGTTGCTGTTACAGAGAGCTGAGACAGACACAATAGGCTGAATGAAACCTGCAGCACAGAGTTGTAGACACACTCACAACGCAGGAGACCATTTGGCCTGTTGCTTTTTGCTGTTTCAATCTCACTACTCCAGCCCCTTTGCCTAGAAACCCTACAGATTTTGTTTTTATTTGGTTTCTTCTCCAGTTCCCTTTTGAATTTTACTCCTCCACACTTTCAAGCAGTGCATTTGCAATCCCAGTTATTTATGTTAAAACGTTTAGATTAGATTACTTAGTGTGGAAACAGACCTTTCAGCCCAACAAGTCCACGCCGACCCTCTGAAAAGCAACGCACCCAGACCCATTCCCCTATATTTACCCCTTCACCTAACATTATGGTCATTTTAACATGGCCAATTCACCTGACCTGCACATTTTTGGACTGTGGGAGGAAACCGGAGCACCCGGAGGAAACCCACGCAGACACGGGGAGAATGAGCAAACTCCACACAGACAGTTGCCTGAGGCGGGAATTGAACCCAGGTCTCTGGCGCTGTGAGGCAGCAGTGCTAACCATCGTGCCTCCCGCACAAGTTGTTGTCTCGGGATTATTTTACCAATCACCTTAAATGGATGAACTCTATTCCTTGATCTTCTGCCAATGGGTCTTGATTCTGTCTCCATTGTCTAGACTCCTTATGGTTTTTAATTCCTCTATCAAAGATTTTCCTACCTTTTCTTTAAGGAGAACCACCACAACCTCTCCAATCTATTTATGTTATACCTGAAACCATCAAGTAAAGCTTTGCTGCACCCAATCCAATGCTTTACATTCTTCCTAAAGTATAATCCCCAGAATTAGATAAAATTCTTGAGTTGAGTCTGATTGTTGTTATGGACCAGGTCAAACCCCCTCAAAATACCTCAAGCAGGTAGCCTGGACCCTAACTTTTTCTTACTGTAAATGCGGATGTGAGTGGATATTTCAGGTGTGATGCAGCTGGTCAAACCATTCAGCTTTAAGCAAAATATAATTTATTTAAACACCAATGTTGAAACACAAACAAAAGAAAACAAAATTTAGAATATCTTAGCTATTTGAAAACTCAACTGTCTCAATAAATCAACTTACCGTATATACTTGATCTCATGTAAAAGTCGACCTCCTGTTTTTGGCTAAATAACCTGGAATTTTCCATAAGTCTCATATAAAAGTCGACCCTAGTTCTTCACAGACAACAGATCAATGTTTGAGTCAGTGCCGGCTCGCTCCAGCTTTCCAGTCTGCCGGTTATTCCACATTGCTCCCAGTCTTCCAGTCCGCTGGCTGTTGTTTTCCACTCCAAGTTTTCAAAATTACTATAATTTGTTTCTTGTCTTCATTCGTTTAGCGATCTGTTTGACTTCTGCTAATGAATACAGTGTGAATTTTGACAGGCATGAATTTCAGCCCCTCAAAGTAGCATTCATGTAATAGTCGACCCCATAAATTTAACCTTAAAATGTAGTCCAAAATGTTTGACTATTACTTGAGTATATATGGTAACTAAGAAGCTGTTCCAATTCCCATAACATCCCATGGACACACCCCTTGGCAAAAGAGTAAATTCAAACACAGGTTCTTCAGAGAGAAGAGTCAGCCAGGGATCATTTGTTAAAATAGGGAATGTTTTCTGTGCTAAAAGTAAAACAAACTAGAAAAGAACCTGAACTGGGAGAACTGGTCACTCCCCTGCCATTGTTAAAGTTGACAATTTGGCACCTCTGCTTTTATGATGTATCTTGAGAAAAAACCAAGGACAAAATAACCTTGATAAAGTGACAGCATCATCACACCTCTTTCCCCCCACGCCCCCCCCCCCCCCCCCCCCACCCCACAAAAGGTGATCCATCAATATACAAAGATGGCTTCATTTTGAAACCCCTTGGTCTTACTCTGTTAGTACACTACAATACATATACTTTACATTGACAATAACCATGCAAACTAGAACTACTACATTCTATTTCAATCAGTTTACTCCTGCCACTGAATGCCTTCTTTTTCGTCCAAGTCTCAACAATGCGTGGGCAATTGCATTTTCTCGTCCTGCGACTTGTACAATTTTCAAATTGAATGGCTGCTTATCATTGTCCTTAAATTTCTCCAAAAACTTAAATGGATTACGATCAGTATGTATGATTGTTTCAGACACATTACATCAACATAATGTTGTAATGACAACAACAAGCTCGAAGTCTCCCTCTCAATTTTTGAATATTTCTGTTGATGAATGTTCAATTTCCTGGAGAAATATCCAATAGATCTTTATCTTCTCCTCGTCACCTTGTAGGAGCACAGCTCCTACCCCCACATCATTCACATCGATAGCATAATTAGGTGTGGTTAATACTGGAGCAGTGGTTAACACTGCTTTCAGGCTGACAAATGCCTTTTGACAGTCTGCTGTCCACTGAAATTTCCTGCATTTCTTTAGTAATTCAGTGAGTTGGAGCAGTCACACTGCTAAAGTTTGGTACACATTTTTGATAAAACCCACTCAATCTTAGGAATTATAGTACTGCTTTCTTTGTCGATGGTATGGGAAAATTTGTTTTAAATTCTATGGCGTCATCTGTTCATGTCCGATAACATGGCCCAGGAATGTGACTTGGGCTTTGACAAATTCTCTCTTAGCTAAGTTTATCACCAAGCTTGTTTCCTGAAGTCGATTGAATAATTCTAATAAATGCTGCAAAAATGTGTGACTACATGTGTGACTAAAAATCACCAGGTCGTCAATATATGCCACACAATTGAGTAATCCAGAAATGACTTTATTAGTTCGTCTTTGAAATATGGCTGGTGCATTTTTAATACCAAATGCCATGACCCCCTTAAATTGATACAGTCCATTGATGTTATGAAAGCTAAAATTATCTCCGCTCTTTTGCATAAAGGTACCTGCCAGTATCCTCAGAGTAAGTCCAACCTAGAAATGTACGTTGCTTGTCCCACCTTTTCAATTGTCTCCGAATTGGATATGAATCAGACGTTGTAACTGCATTGACTTCATGACTTCATAACCATTGGATACCATCTGGTTTTAGCACCATTACTATGGGTGTGCTCCAGTCACAGCAACCCACTTCGATTATGTTGTCTTGGAGCATGCATTCAATCTCTTTTTGAACGTGTCTCAACTTTAAAGGGTGATGCCTATAGGATATTGCTTAATTGGAATGGCATTTCCAATATCTACATTATCGAGAGAAAGTGAGGGCTGCAGATGCTGGAGATCAGAGCTGAAAATGTGTTGCTGGAAAAGCGCAGCAGGTCAGGCAGCATCCAAGGAACAGGAGAATCGACGTTTCGGGCATAAGCCCTTCTTCCTGTTCCTTGGATGCTGCCTGACCTGCTGCACTTTTCCAGCAACACATTTTCAGCAATATCTACATTATGCATAACGAGATTAGTATTTCCCATCTTTTTTCCCTCATATCCCCCCATGCGATAGCAATAACTCTTTCAGGTCATTTTGATTTTCCTCTGGAAGTTAACACAATAATTTCTCCAAATTTTTGACAACTTCCTCATTGTCCAATTTAATTTGAGGAATGTCTTATTCAGAATCCTCTAAACTTGGTTCTTCACTCGGTGTTGTAACCAGTAATGTATTCTCCTTTTGCTTTCCTTCCCTATCAAAATACCCTTTGATCACATTCACATCACACGCACTAAGATTTCTTTCAATCTGGAGTCCTTCTCAAATAATTCACCTCTCTCAATCTTTTAGAACATAGAACATAGAAACGTACAGCACAGAACAGGCCCTTAGGTCCACGATGTTGTGCCGAGACTTAATCCTAATGTAAAATATAGTAACTTAACCTACGCACCCCTCAACTCACTGCTATCTATTTGCATGTCCAGCAGTCGCTTAAATGTCCCCAATGACTTCGCTTCCACCACCTCAACTGGAAATGCATTCCATGCATTCAAAACTCTCTGCGTAAAGAACCTACCTCTGACATCTCCTTTGTACCTACCTCCTAATAACTATGACTTCTCATTCCAGTCAATCCTGCCCTGGGGAAAAGTCTCTGGCTATTGAGTCTATCTATTCTTCTCATTATTTTGTACACCTCGATTAGGTCACCTCTCTTACTCCTTCTCTCCAGAGAGAAAACTCCAAGCTTATTCAACCTCTCTTCATACGGCAAGCCCTCCAGTCCAGACAGCATCCTGGTAAACCTTCTTTGCACCCTCTTCAAAGCCTCTGTACCTTTCCTATACTAGGGTGACCAGAACTGGGCACAATATTCCAAGTGTGGTCTCACCAGGGACTTGTAGAGCTGCAGCAAACCCTCGCGGCTCTTAAACTCGATTCCCCTGTTAATGAAAGCCAAAACACCATATGCTTTCTTAACAACCCAATCCACTTGGGTGGCAACTTTGAGGGATCTATGTACATGCACACCCAGATCCCTCTGTTCCTCCACACTGTCAAGAATCCTGTCTTTAATCCTATATTCAGCATTCGAGTTCGACCTTCCAAAATGCATCACTTCGCATTTATCCAGGTTGAACTCCATCTTCCATTTCTCAGCCCAGCTCTGCATCCTGTCTATGTCGCGCTGCAGCCTGCAGTAGCCCACTACACTATCAATGACACCTCCAACCTTGATGTCATCTGCAAATTTACTAACCCATCCCTCAACCTCCTTATCCAAGTCATTTATAAAAACTACAAAGAGCAGAGGCCCAAGAGCAGAGCCCTGCGAGACCCCACTCAACACTAACCTCCAGGCAGAATATTTTCCATCTACGACCACTCTCTGCCTTCTGTCAACCAGCCAATTCTGAATCCAGATAGCCAAATCGCCCTGTATCCCATGCTTCCTGACATTATGAATGAGTATATAATGGGGGGCCCTATCAAATGCTTTGCTGAAATCCATATACGCCACATCCACTGTTCTACCGTTGTGGACCTGTCTTGACACCTCCTCAAAGAACTCAATAAGATTTGTGAGACATGACCTACCCCCCTCAAAGCCATGCTGACTGCCTTTAATCACACTATGCTTTGTCAAATAGTCATAAATCCTATCCCTCAGAATTCTTTCCACAACTTTGCTGACCACAGACGTAAGACTGACTGGTCTGTAATTGCCAGCGATTTCCCTATTCCCCTTCTTGAAAAGAGGAACAACATTCACCTCCTTCCAATGCTCTGTTATGACTCCCGTGTAGAGTGAGGAGGCAAATATCCTCGCCAGCGGCTTAGCAACCTCCTTTCTCGCTTCCCGGAGCAGCCTCTGATGAATCTGGCCCTGGGGACTTATCAATCTTAATGTTTTCCAAAATTTCTAGCACATCACCTTCATCAATCTTGATCTGGTCAAGGCTGTATCCCAGCTCCTCTAAATTTTAATTTACAACAAGTTCCCTTTCCTTGGTGAAAACCGAAGCAAAAAACTCATTTTGAGCTTCCCCTATCTGCTCAGACTCTACGCACAAGTTCCCTATGCTATCCCTGATCGGCCCTACCTTCTCCCTGATCATTCTCTTATTCCTCAATCAATTTTGACTTGATAAGGTCCACTAAACCTTGCTTTTTAAAGATTCACCTATCATCATAAGTAACACTAACACTTTATCTACGTTAGCAAACTTGTGAGTTTTTGCTTTCTTGTCTGCTTGCTATTTCATCGTATACTGTGAAATTTTTAAATACTCTCTCGCCAACCTGCAGCCTCTCCACTCTATTTCACCGTTCCCTAAAATTTGACACATAGTCCCAATATGTGGTCTCTGAATTTTGACTCACCAATTTCTCCTTAGTCAATTTTAGTGGACCTTTCACTTCATGCCCAAAAACTAATTCAAATAGATTGAATTTGGTTGATTTATTTGATGCATCACTAATGGCAATATGTACACATGGAATTCCTTTACCCTAATCATCTGGATGGTCTTGACTGTAAGCCCTCGACGTGGTCTTTAACGTCTAATGCCACCCTTTTAGTGCTCCTTTCAATTCTGGATGATACACAGATTTGAGTTATTTTATTCCTAAAACTGTCCATAACTTCCTTGAATAACTTTGATGTAAAGTTTGACCCTTGGTTTGATTATATTTCTGTGGATAGTCTGTATCTCATGAAAGGTTTGACTAACTCTTCTGCAATCCTTTTTGCTGTGATATTGCATAATGGAATGGTCTCTGAAAACTTAGTGGACACATCCATCATTGTTAATAAATACTGATTCACACTTTTTGTTTTAGCTAGGGGTCCTACACAATCAATTAAGACCATTATAAAAGAATCCTCAAATGCAGGAATAGGTATTAAAAGTGCAGGTTTTATTACTGCCTGTGGTTTTCCAATTACCTGACAGATATGGCAAAATTCAACTTCACCCTTATGCAGTCCAGGCCAGTAAAAATGTTTGTGTTTTAGTTTGAGTTTTTCTTACTCCTGAATGATGACGTACTGGTAATTCATGAACTACCTGCAATAACTGCTTTGTGCATGGGAAATCATGTCTCTCAAACTTGATTGAGTTTAGTGAAGCAGTAACAAAGAGGATCGATGGGGGCAGAGCGCTAGATGTGATCTATATGGACTTTGGTAAGGCGTTCGACAAGGTTCCCCGTGGGAAACTGGTTAGAAAGGTTAGATCTCGTGAAATACAGGGAGAATTAGCTATTTGGGTACAGAACTGGCTCGAAGGTAGAAGGTGGTGGTGGAGGGATGTTTTTCAGACCGGAGGTCTGTGACCAGTGGAGTGCCACAAGGACCAGTGCTGGGTTTACTAATTTTTGTCATTTATATAAATTATTTGGATGTGACCATAAGAGGTATAGTTAGTAAGTTTGCAGATGACACCAAAATTGGAGGTGTAGTGGACAGTGGAGAAGGTTACTTCAGATTACAGCAGGATCTTGATCAGATGGGCCAATGTGCTGAGGAATGGCAGATGGAGTTTAATTTAGATAAATGTGGGGAGATGCATTTTGGGAAAGCAAATTTTAGTGAGACTTATACACCTTAATGGTAAGGTCCTAGAGAGTGTTGCTGAACAAAGAGACCTTGGAGTGCAGGTTCAAAGTTTCTTGAAAGTAGAGTCACAGGTAGATATGATAGTGAAGAAGGCATTTTGTATGCTTTCCTTTATTGGTAAGAGAATTGAATATAGGGGTCGAGAGGTCCTGTTGCAGCTGTACAGGACATTGGTTAGGCCACTTTTAGAATGTTGTGTGCAATTCTGGTCTCCTTCCTATTGGAAGGATATTGTGAAACTTGAAAGGGCTCAGAAAAGATTTACATAGATGTTGCCAGGGTTGGAGGATTTCAGCTATAGGGAGAGGTTGAATAGGCTGGAACTGTTTTCTCTGGAGCGTTGGAGGCTGAGGCATACTTTATAGAGGCTTATAAAGTCATGAGGGCCATGGATAGGGTAAATAGACAAGGTTTTTTTCCCTAGGCTAGGGGGAGTCCAGAACTGGAGGGCATAGGTTTTGGGCGAGAGGGGAAAGATATAAAAGAGACATAAGGGACAACTTTTTCACAGAGGATAGTACGTGTATAGAATGAGGTGCCAGAGGAAGTGGTGGAGGCTGGTACAATTGCAATATTTAAAAGGCATCTGGATGGGTATATGAATAGGAAGGGTTTGGAGGGATATGGGCCGTGTGCTGGCAAGTGGGACTAGATTAGTTTGGGGTATCTGGTCAGCATGGACGTGTTGGACTGAAGGGTCTGTTTCCGTGCTGTATATTTCTATGACTCTATGACCTCTTTTCTTTAACTCACTGATAATACGACTTGATGATTTCTGATCTGCCTGAATATGTGATGGTCTCCATTTCCTCATTAAGTCGTCATTTTTAGGATAGTAGCACTCAGGGACACTCAGATTCTTCTTCCATGTACGCTTGTTGATACAATTGCATCAGTTTTTCATCTTTCTGTTGTAACTCAGTTAATTTCTCTGAGCTAAAAATATCCATGTTGTTCTCCACCTGTTCCTGTCTTGTCTCAACCATTTGATCGAATATGGTCTCTGATAATTATACTTCAACTTTCTTATCTGTAATCATTGATTTCACCTCCTGTTTCAACTGGTGACTTTGTGACCTTGTTACCACACAGTCAGGAAAATTCCCATGATATACTTCCTGTAATATCTCAGTTACCTGATTTTCCACTGACTTTTCAACCACAGTAGGCAGCACTCCTACCCGTGACCCAGCTATGTCATTAGCAAGGACAGATTGTAGTCCTCGAACCGAGATTTCTTCCGCTGCTCCTACCACCACGACTCCACTTTTCATTGGACACTTTAACCTCTCTCTACATAACTGAAAACTTCTCATCTCACCATGAATTCCACATACTAACACTTTTTTTGGCAGTAATCCTTCTAAGTTACATATCTCCTCATCTCTCAACATCAAAGATTGACATGATCTCGTACCTCTTAATATTATATCTTCTTTACCTGTTGCTTCTGGCCTATGCAAGTGAACCTTGCCTTCCCAAGTAAATGGTTTAAGATCTGGCACTTCCTCCTTAACCATCCTCCCACCAGGTATACATTCTGATGCAGCTTTTTAGCTTCCACTGTGATTTCCTTTTCCAGTCCAACAACATTCACTGGCTTACCCTGCTTTCCTACACCTGTCTTCCCAGTCCCTTTCCTAACCCACCAACACTGCAATTTCATGTTGCCTACTTTATTGCAATGAAAATACTGGAGGATTTTAACTTCTCTTTCCCTTCAAGTGTTTCCTTTTTATCCTGTGGTAAACTATCCTTATGATTTTAACCGAGATTTACATTTCCCTTACCATATGAGATTTCTCATTTCCCCAATTTCTATTCCTCACGGATTGAAATAGATGTTGGAAACCTATCTTTGGTTTATGAACCAACTGCTAATCATCAGGCATTTCAGCTCCTAATCCTGCCATTTTAACTCTCTGCTCTTCCACATGAGTTCTCACTACCTCAGGAAGTGAATTTTTGAACTTCTCCAAAATAATTGTCTGAGTGTCTTATGTTTGCTGTATTTTTAAAATAGTTTTAAAAATATCTTGCTAATTTAAAAAAAATTTTAATGCCCTTACCCACCTATCAAAATTGGTTTTTTTTGATCCTTTCAAACTCAATGTATGTTTGACCAGGGTTAGATTCCTGAAACACTGTCAATTTCTGGCACAAGTTCATATGCACTTAAGATAGTTTTCTTCACATCCTCATGCTTCCCAGATATTTCCTCAGCAAATACCTCACTAGCTCTACCTACTAGATTTGTTTGGATCAAAAACCCACATGGTCACAGAATCCCTACAGTATGGAAGCAGGCCCTTCAGCCCAACAAGTCCATACCGACCCTCCAAAGAGTAACCCACCCAGACCCATTCTCTGAACCTATTACTCTACATTTACCCCTAATGAATGCACCTAACCAACATGTCTTTGGATTGTGGGAGGAAACCAGCACCCGGAGGTAACCCATGCAGATGTGGGGAGAATGTGCAAACTCCACACAGACAGTTGCCCAAGGCTGGAATTGATCCTGGGTCCCTGGTGCTGTGAGGCAGCAGTGCTAACCACTGAGCCACTGGCCACTTCATTTGTTTAGCCAGCTACTCGAATGAGATAAAAAAAGGCTTCTACACCCTTTTCATCAAATCTAGGCAATGCCTTGGCTATATTAAACAGATTAGAATGGTGCTGGAAATGCGCAGCAGGTCAGGCAGCATCCGAGGAGCAGAATAATCGACATTTCGGGCAAAAGCCCTTCATCAGGATTCCTGATGAAGGGCTTTTGCCCGAAACGTCGATTTTCCTGCTCCTTGGATGTTGCCTGACCTGCTTTGCTTTTCCAGCACCACTCTAATCTAGACTGATTTCCGGCATCTGCAGTCCTCACTTTTGCCTATATTAAACAGATCCCCACCAAGCCTTTGGCTACAATGGGTTTGCTCTTCCTCACGAAGCTTACCTTCTACCTTCACCTCTATCCTTTTAAGGCAACTGTCCTCTCTAAGTGCCAGTTTCTGAAGTTCAAATTCCCTCTCTTTCTCTTTATCCCCTCTTTTTCTCTTTCCTGTCTCTCTTTCTTTGTTCTGCGAGGGTCTTTTGTTCCTTTTCTCTTTCCTCTGCTTTTAACAGTGATTCAAACTTCCATTTCATTTTCTTTTGCCTCTGACTCAAGCTACTTTCATTTCCCATTGAATTTTAGCCATTTCCAAAGATTCTGATGGCATTCCCAGCAATGTAAATGCCAAGCTATTGCTGTAATTATCTCTCCTTTCCTCATGAATGGCAGCTCCGACTCCAGCTTGTCTGCTAATTCCAGCAGCTTTGCCTTGCAAGCCTTTTTTAAGCCCTCAAAGTCAGTTCTCCCACCCCCCAGAAAATTCTTGGTGACTGAAAGAGCCATTACTATCCCAAACACTGTATAAACCAACCAAATTCAACACTACGAACAAAAGACACTAACACCTCCTTCTCGCTGCCTTTGAGTTCAACAACCGTAATCCCAAATTCACTCACCGAATCGATCCCGGATGAGCCCCCAGTCTGTTATGGTGCAGGCCAGACCCCCTCAAAATATCTGAAGGAGGTAGCCCAGACCCTTACATTTTATTTTAAAGGCAGATGAAAGGTGGATATTCTAGGTGTGATGCAGCTGGTGAAACCATTCGGCTTAAAGCAAAATAGAATTTATTTAAACACTACAGTTGAAATACAAACATAAGAAACAGAATTTAGAATATCTAAACTCTTTGAAAACTCAACTGACTCAATGAAACAACTTAACTGAGGAGCATTCCAATTCCTATAAAATCCTATGAACACACCCCTTGGCAAAAGTGTCAATTCAAACACAGGTTCTTCACAGAGAAGAGTCTGCCAGAGATCATCTGCTGAAGCACGGAGCCTTTCCTCTGCAGCAGCTTCTGTGCTCCAACTAAAACTAGAAAAAACCTGAACTGGGAGAACTGGCTACTCCCTTGCCATTGTTAAAGTAGACAATTCAGCACCTCTGCCTTTTCGACCTCTCTTTAAAAAAAAGTCATGGACAAAATAACCTTGTGAAAGTAACAGCATTGTCACATTGTATGGACCGGAGTTTTGTTCCAGATCAGGTGTGCTATCAGTAGAAATTTCAGCTCTGTGAACCTGATCTTTAAAAATGAAAAGTTGATTTATGATTTTTGTGGAGATGGCCAGGCATCCTGGAAAGAACCCAGAATATTGCCAATTTCTGAGGCCAGCTAGGTGGAAAGCTTCCATCAACTCTAGTATAGTGGTCAAAATTAAAAAAATAAAAATGACAACAAAATATTCTTCCTCCTCATTCCTCCTCATCTCCACCCATATCCTTATCCTTATCTTCATGCCCCGTTCAAGGCACCCATACCTCTTTACCCATGCATATTGCTTTTCATACCCTGTCTGTCACCCTTTCCCCATTTAGCCATCCCTAATGGGCCTTCATTGCCACCCTATGCCTTTTAACCCTATAAAGTGACTGTGTCACCTCAAGCCTAGCAATGAATCTCAACTACCCATACCCATACCCCTTCAACGTTTGATACCTGTGGCCTCTGAGCTATCCTGATGTTCCTTCATAGCTGCTCGTTTCCTTTGTCCTTCACTCTTCATAACTCACTTCACTTAAAAGCCTAACCCTTAAATGCTTAATCTCTTTATATATAATAAAATATAAAATATACAAACACATCCATTCCTCAAGCAATTGGAACTACCATCAGAAAACTCACTCCATAACATGATAATTTAGAACATCAGTCATGCAGCAGAAATCCTGTAATGATTTAATACGAACAGGTAGTAGGACACCAGACCTTTTGCTTTTGGAAAATTCCTTGACAGGTTTGGCAGTGCCATTGAGTTAATGCACTTTATGGACACAAGAAAGCCAATAATTCAAAAGGGATTACCCTCTACCAGTGTTGTCCTGGGATCAGTTCCAAAGGAGTACCTTCTGTATCCTCTCTTCCCCACGTTCCTCATACCTCTCTGATGCAAACTGTGTTTTCTTCACATTCCCGTTGTAAATTGAATCCCCGAATGCCATGCCCATTACCTATCCCCATGGCTCTTCTTTCTTATTTCAATTTAGTGCCTACTTCTACCCACCTCCCTCTCCATCTTTACTCACTATGGCAACAAATTGATTTATTGACAATTATGCAATCCACAGTGGGGGGGAAACTATAGTTGCAATACTTAAAGTTCTATAATGCACACGACACTCCACTGAGAAAAATAGTCTCGTTCAAAGAACATATATTGACAATCCTTGACAGTTTTTGACAAATTAACACTTATTTATGATTTTGTTTACCACTTCACAAGTTTTGACGCGTTGGATAGTTCTGAGGAATTTACATACATTTTAAAGATCGTCTTCACAGTTAACAACGCCAAAGAATCCTTGGCATCCTGCCACAGAGGATCCCTGATGTTATTATCTCTCCCCAAGGGAGGATCCCTGACCTCCACCACTTCAAGTTGTCCTGGAACCACAACTGCACAGATGGTGGAAGGGGTAACCTGGCTATTGTTATGATCACAGTTAATGGTTATTCTCAACAAGTCAGATTCCAGAGTGGAAGCTGACTTAATAAACATACATTTTACTTGTGTGATTTGATTACAGTGATGATTAGTCACTGAACATATTCACGTGAGGCTGTCAAATAATTTTAACAAAAGGCAATAAGTTTATTACACAAAGAAATGATAGTCTTACATAAACCTGACCACGAACATAAAATCCTTTTACAGATGCTCAATCCCAATGAAATATCATTTCTACCTTCACTTTAAAATTTCTTGAGCTGAAAAGTTCACCAAGTTAGCTTTTGATGACTTTCTGCACATTCACAGGTTTGATTCTTCTTATCACTGTCTCTCTCCAAGACGCTCAGTTGCTTTGAATAGTTCTCTTTCTCAATGAAATCTGAGAAATAAACTTAATCAAAGCTTTGGCTATTTAAGTTAGTAAACAACATATCCTTTGGCATGAATCTTTCCTTCGGGCCCCTTTGACCCACAATGTCTACAACAAATGTGATGGCATTCTAAACTTATACCACGTGCCTGCATGTGGTCTGTTTATGTTATGTGCCTCTTACAGGTTGATAGCATATCTACCACCTGCCCTGGCAGCACATTACAGGCACTACCACCCTCTGTGTTTTTATAAAAAAGCAAAAATATTTCCTTGCACATCTCCTTTTAAACCTCCCAGCTCTCATTTTAAATATATGCATCGTAGTATTTGACATTTTCACCTGAGTAAAAAGAATTCTAATGGGTCATCATCAGCCTCCAACGCTCTAGCAAAAACAATCCAATTTTGTTCAATCTCTCCTTAGCGATAATACACTCCAATCCAGGCAACAATCTGGTAAAAAGTTTGCACCCTCTCCAACTCTTCCACATCCTTCCTTTAGTATGGCAGCCAGAACTGCACACAATACTCCAAATGTGGCGTAATTAAAACTCTATACATGTCTTGCCAACTTTTATACTCATTGCTGGTGAATTCTGCATGGCAAAGTCAATCAGAGTTCACTTGCTAGTCAATCAGTACCTTTATTTCATGCAGTATAAATGTTGCATTTCTTGTGAAACATCCTGATAAGTACAAGATTGTAAGCTTTAACAAAATGCATCTTTTTCAGCAATAGCCAAGTTTTCTCCTGTCAAATGACTAAATGATTACATATTGTAAACCTTCATCATTACTCAAAAGAAATACACTGACAGTAGACTTGCTGTAATCTCCACACTCCAGGTTTCAGACACCATGAGCTCTAAATTCCAATTTCAATGGAGTTAGCTCATCAGTTGAACTGCTGTGAGAGTCTGTATGCCAATCTGTGTCGAAGCATTGATTGTGTGCCCTAAGTTTGAGCTCCATTCCAACATTGAGACATTAGACAATGTCTGTTTGACATACAGGGAAGCTGTTAAAAGTGAGTGACAAGGCATTTGGTCTGATATCAAGACGTCCACCACTTCCCCATTGCAAAGATTGGGCCCCAAACACTTCAGTTGGGCTTCTGTATACTCCTTCATCTGTGAATGGAGGCTGTATAGAGAACCTACCAATGCACCAAGCAATTCAATGCACATGTTCTCCTGTAGTTCAATGCACATGTTCTCCTGTAGTCCAATGCAACAAAGTTCCCCTCATGTCCTGAATCATAAAACCGTACATCACATTTGACCAATCATGTTTAAATTGTTGTCTGAAACGGCTGCTCAATTATTCCCTTTTCCCATCGTTCTGCAACAGTGTATGTCACTTCCTCTTTGAAAGCCCCCACTGAAACTGTCTCTACTACTCCTCAGCAGCACTTTCCAGACCATAGTCGCACATCATCCCAATTATTTTCCATCTCAGACAAAGAGCAGCACATGAGAAGCCTGTGGGCTGGGATTCGGCAGTTCAGCACATCGGGCAGCTCTTACTGTATCTACGCCATCAGTAGGTTAAGCATCCTCATTTATCAAAGATCAAGCCTGGATATTGTACAGTTGGAATGGTAATGTGTAAATGGGCTGCATATATGTCTTTGATCTCAGAGCTGACAAGGTCAGTTTGCTATGTTGAATTATTAAATCAAGTAAGTGGCAAGAAGGTAAGTGGATTAATCAGGATATATTTTGTGGTAGATGGAGAGTTAAATTAGTTTAAAAATATCTTTCTCAGCAACTGAAATCTGAATCAATTCTATTAATCAACATTTCAGTACAAGATTCCTTTTTACTGCTGTTTAGTAGCTGATTTCTATTTATGCATATGCCATCATAGCAATTGGATGTTTACAAAATACACACAGACTCTTGTACTATGTTTCATAAAGTCCCACTTGTTTTTCAGAATCTCCTTTTTTCTCTGTTCTCTTGCTGATTGGTGAACTAAAAGACTTAGAGATCTGCACATGTTTTATACAATTACAGCAGAGCCCCTGTTGGGTTAGAAAGATGAATAATTAATAGGCTTGTATGACTGGCACAGAGGTTTTGAGCTGTAGCCATGCTCAGAGATCTCCAATTCAATCCCTTTGCTTTTTGCTCGGAAAAATCAGAGGCAATGTTTTCATGTTATGGATTAAAAATGAGAACGCGCAGAGCTAGGCTGAGCTGGGTCAGTCTGGAGGTTATTAGTTAGTGACATCACCATCATGTCACTACATCCCCTTCAGCTTCTGCTGTTGTTACTATTGGTTTAAAATTGCATTAATTTCAAGGTTCCTATCCCTTCCCATCATCCATGGAAATTCTTTGAATAATGGAGGTCATCGTTTTGAATAATTGCCTTAGAAAAAAGTTTGGACACTCAGAAGATTTCAGTTTACTAAAGCTGTATAATATACCTATTCTGATGTGACATGCTTACGTTTAAAATATTCCTAATGCTGATGTCCATAGTCGGTTGTCCATAATCACTACACTAATGCAGAAATTCTTATTGCTGACTCCAGTTAGAGATTGAAAATGGTACCAGCTCCTGAGGCAGAGGCCTGGTGAGTGGAACGGAGGTGTGAGGCTGGCCTTAGATAGCAGATGCATGAGAAGACTCTAGCAGTAGTGGTAAAGAAGCTAGAACCAGGTGTTGAAGCAGCAGTCAGACTTGAGATGCAGAACAGAGATGTTGATCTTAATAGTATCGAGATTTTTGCTGAAGGTTGGACAATTCTAGGAAGCCTGTACAGAGTTAATAGTGTCTAAGCCTTTTCCTATAGCAATTATTCAAAACCATGAACTCCATTATTCTGGAAAATTCTAGAGATGATGTGAAGGAATAGGAACCTTGAAATTAATGCAATCTTGAACCTCTCATAAAAACAGTTGTAACTTAAGGGGATGTAGTGATGTGGTGATGTCACAAACTAATAATCCAGAGCAGATTGAACCAGTTTAGCCTGGCTCTATTTATCCTCACTATGAACATTATCTTCTCTAATTTGTCTCACTTTCTTCAAATGCGTGGTATCCACATGGGCTCTAGTCTGCTCCTATGTGTTGCAGGTGGCAATACAGTTGGGAGACAATTCAGCTGGGAGTCCACATATTGACTCTGGACTTTGAATGCTTGTGGAATCAAATGAAATGTGGACAAGGAAAACCTCTGCTGATTACCACCTATTGCACCTGCCTCCTAGATAATTCAGTTCTCCTCCATTTTGAACATCAGGTGGAAGAAACACAGGGTGCAAAGGCAAGGAATGCACTCTACTGAGGGATTTCAATGCCCATCAGCAAGAATGGCTCAGGAACAGCACTGAGCTGGCTGAGATCTTAAGGAAATAGTTTTTAGACTGAGCCCGCAGCTGATGATGAGGGAACCAGTAAGAGAGAAGAAAGATTGACTTGAGCTTGTCCTCACCATCAACCTGTCATCAATGCATCTGTCCATGACTGCCATAGTAGGGATGACAACTGCACAGGCCTGGTGAGGATGAAGTCCCATCTTCACATTGGATGCCATACATCATTTATGTGGCGCACTCACTGTGCTAAAAGTCGTAGATCTAGCAATTCAAAATAGGAAATCAGTGAGTCACTGCGGGCTATCAGTAGCACCAGAGTTGTATTCAAATGTAAGGTGTAAACTCATGGTCTGGCATATCCCCACTTTATCATTAACCATCAAGTCAGGGAATCACCTCTGGCTTAATGAAGAATGCAGGAGAGCATGCTAGGAGAAGCACCAGGCATACCTGAAAATTAGATGCCATTCTGGTGGTGCTATAGTGTGCCAACTAGTGCAATAGACAGAGGTAACCAAGCTTGTAATTAACAGCTCTGTATTCCTGCCATATTCAGTTACACATAGGTGTGGACTATCAAACTAGTAATTGGGGGAGGAGGCTCCCCAAATATCCCCCAATGGGAGAATCCATCATATCAATACAAATGACCAGACTGAAGCCTTTTCTTCCATCTTCAGCCCTAAGTGGTAAGTGGATAGCCTGCCTTAGCCTCATACTGAGGTCTCTAGCATCACAGATTCAATCTGACTCACTCAATGTGATATCCAGAAGTTGCTGAAGACATTGGTTACTGCAAAGTTTGCACCCTATTAGCATTCAGCAATTGTAATAAAGGCTTGTGCTCCAAAACTTGTCGCACCCCTTGCTAAGCTTCACAGCCCTGTGTAAAATTGCGCAGGTATATCCAGTCCACAAGAAGCCAAATAAAATCCAGAGTAAGAGAGATCCTGATGAGGTAGAATTGGCTGTTGTCAGTTCAGTATTCATGTGAAGCATGAAAATGAGAAATGGGAGAAAGCCATCTCTGGGGATACTAGAGGCAAAGGTGCATTGTGAGCATAAAGTAGTAAGAGTATGAACATGGACCAATAACTAATTAGCACTTCATTCTAAAATGACATCACTTTTCACTAAAGCTGAGACTGCATGATTCTTTAACCTTGAGTCATGAAGCTTTTCCCAGCTCTTGCCAACACCGTGAATTTAGAACCACCTTACAGAGAAGTTTTGTGCTGAAAGATCCTTGCATATCATGAAGAGTAAATATTCAACCTAATTCAATTGGATTTAACACCTAAGGTGCAGCAATAAAAATATAAATGTGTCACTCAACTATATTTCATGTTTCTTAACCCAGAAGAAGGATAAATAGTTCATGTAATGGAGGCAGAAGGCATATACTGTAACACCATGAATTTGAGGATCTGAATAATGCCTATGTTTGCAGAGACAGTTCCTGAGATTATGGGAAGCAAACAGTCAGGGTTGAGCAGCCTACCCAGCGATCAGTGCCCAACCCTCAAAAGCATTCAGGTGGCATACAGTGCAGGAGAGATGGAAAGAGCTCAACAGCTTGCCAGACTGTATTTGGAGGCAAACTGCCAAGTGGAGAAGGTAAGAATTTAAAATAACCTTTCATTGATTGGAAGTTTATTCTTTGGCATTGATTGGAATGTATGTGTGTTGTGGGTGAGGTGAGGGTAGGGTGGTAAATACAACTCCCTAAAGCCTATCCACCATCTACAAGGCATAACTCAGGACTGTATTGGAATATTCTTCACTTGCCTGGAGATGAGTCCAGCTATACTCAAGAGGTTTGGTACTAACCAGAACAACACAGCCACTTGAAGGTGGTCTCTAGAATGTCAATCAGGAATTCTCACTTGGAGGTGTGTACTAAATACTGCTAAAAACCCAAAATATGTACCGCTGTATTTTACTCCTATTTAGGATCAATGGGAATCATTCTCAGGCTGTTTTCATTAAAAATACAGCACAGAAGCTTGTTATCCCACTCTCCTGTAATTTTTTCTCCTTCAAGTATTTATCCTGTAATGTCTTGAATGTTATTTTTGAACCTGCTTCTACCATCCTGTCAGACAGTGTATTCCAGATTACAGTAACTGGCTGTGCTTCAAGGAAAATCTCAGCTCCCATGGTTCATTTCTTAATCACCAGAAACCTATTATTATAACTCCTGCCACTAAACTCAATTTTGCCTTACTTTCTATATCAAAACTGTTCATTAATTTAATCCAATCTGTTAATTCTCCACTTAATGCTCCCAATGCTAAGGAGGATAATGTCCAACTTCTCCAGTTACTGCAATTAAATAGGATTTATCTTTATTTATTTCGATATATTTATACCAGTGTCTTACAATGGCATATGAGCTACAAACCTCAAACTAAAGTGAATCCATAAACCGTACAAGGAGAGGATTATTAGACTAGGTTGTCTGATGATTTTCCTACACCTTTCCTGTACCTCAATCATTTAAACTTACCTGATGTGAACCACCTTTTACTATCCAGTCCAAAATAAATTAATTGTTATATTGACCAAACCAATCACATTTGGATTGCTGTATACTGAGTAATTCTGCCAGTCACTCTTACTTGATTCTGGGAATAGCTGGACATAAGATATAGCTGCAGCCAAAACCCTTGAACTAGATTTTGCATTCAGTAACACCAGAGCTAATCATATGACCATAGAAAATAGGAACAGGATTAGGCCATTTGACCCCCTCCAGCCTGCTGCACCATTCAATGGGATTGTGCCTTATCTGACATTCTTCACATCCACTTTCCTGTCTTTCCCTATAAACCTTGATTCCCTTATTGATCAAGAATCTATCTATTTATTTCAACCTTAAACGTAGGTGAGGATTGTGCTCCTACAACTATCAGTGGCAAGGAGTTGCACAGACTCTCGACCCTCTTTTATCTCTGTGTAAATTTGCACCCCTTTATTCTGTGATGACAACCTCTGGTGCGAGACTCTCCCATGAAAGGCAATATCTCGTCAGTATTTACCCTGTCAAGCCCCTCAAGAATCCGATATATTTCAATGAGATCACCTCTCATTCTTCTCAATTCCAGTGAGTAGATTTTTTAAAAATGTATTCATTTTTTTAATGGGATGTGGGCATTGCTGGCCAGTATTTATTGCTTTTGAGAAGGTGATGATGAGCAGTTTTCTTGACCGCTGCAGTCCACCTGCTGTGGGTTGACCCACAATGCCATTAGGAGAGAATTGCAGGATGCAACAATGAAGGAACTGTGATATATTCCCAAGTCAGGATGGAACTTGAAGGTGATGGTATTCCCAGTTATCTGCTAGATGTAGATTTGGAAGGTGCTCCTTGAAGATCTTTGGTGAATTTCTGTAGTGTACCTTGTAAATAGTACTAACTGCTGCTACTGAGCAACAGTGGTGGAAGGGAGTGAATGCTTGCAGATGTAGTATCAATCAGGTGGGCTGCTTTGACCTGGATGGTCTCAAACTTCTTGAGTGTTTTGGACATGCACTCATCCAGGCAAGTGGGGAGTATTCCATCACACTCCTGACTTGTGCCTTGTAGGCAAAAGTGAGAACTGCAGATGCTGGGAACCAGATTCTAGATTAGAGTGGTGCTGGAAAATCACAGCAGGTCAGGCAGCATCCGAGGAGCAGGAAAATCGACATTTCGGGCAAAAGCCCTTCGGGAGTTAGGAGTTGAGTTACTTGCTACAATATTCCTAACTTCTGACCTGCTCTTGTAGCCACTGTGCTTATCTGGTGAATCCAGCTGAATTTCTGATCAATGATAACTCCCAGGATGTTGATGGTGGGGGATTCAGTGATGGTAATACCATTGAATGTCAAGGGGCGGTGGTTAGATTGTCTCTTGTTGGTCATAGCCTGGCATTTGTGTCGGGTAAATGTTACTTATCACTTGTCAACCCAAGCCTGAATGTTGTCCAGATCTTGTTGCATTTGGACACTGATTGCTTTAGTATCAGAAGAATCGCATTTGTTCTGAACATTGCACAATCTTCAGCGAACATTCCCACTTCTGACCTTATGATGGAGGAAAGATCATTGATGAAGCAACTGAAGATGGTTGGGCCGAGGACACTTTCCTCAGGAACTCCTGCAGAGGTGTCCTGGAGCTGAGATAACTGACCTCCAACAACGGCGGCACGGTGGCACAGTGGTTAGTACTGCTGCCTCACAGCGCCAGAGACCCGGGTTCAATTCCCGCCTCAGGCAACTGACTGTGTGGAGTTTGCACATTCTCCCCGTGTCTGCGTGGGTTTGCTCCGGTTTCCTCCCACAGTCCAAAGATGTGCAGGGTCAGGTGAATTGGCCATACTAAATTGCCCGTAGTGTTAGGTAAGGGGCAAATGTAGGGGTATGGGTGGGTTTCGCTTCGGCGGGTTGGTGTGGACTTGTTGGGCCGAAGGGCCGTTTCCACACTGTAATCTAATCTAATCTAATCTAAACCACGACCATCGTCCTATGTGTCAAGTATGACTCTAACCACCAGATACTTTGCCCCTTGATACCCATTAATTTCAGTTTTGCTTGGGCTCCTTGATGCTACACTTGGTCGAATGCAGCTTTGATGTCAAGGGCTATCGCTTTCACCTCACCTCTGGACTTTGGGTCTTTTGTTCGTGTTTGAACCAAGGCTGTAATGAGATCAGGAGCTGAGTGGTCTTGACAGAACTCAAACTGGCATCACTGGGTAGGTTATTGTTGCACAGCTGCTGCTTGATAGCACTGTTGATGACACCTTCCATCACTTTACTGATGATCGAGAGTAGACTGATGGTAATTGGCCGGGTTGGATTTGTCCTGCTTTTTATGTAGAGGATATAGTTGGGCAATTTTCCACATTGTCGTGTAGATGCCAGTATTGTAACTGTACTGGAACAGCTTTGCCAGGGTAGAGGCAAGCTCTGGAGCACAAGTCTTCAGCCCTGTCACTGGAAGGTTGTCAGGGCTCGTAGCTGTTGCAGTATCCAGTACCTCCAACCACTTCTTGATATCACATGGAGTGAATTGAATTGGCTGAAGACTGGTATCTCTTATGCAAGGGACCACTGTAGAAGGCCGAGATGGATCATCCACTCAGCACTTCTGGCTGAAGATTGCTTTGAAAACTTCAGCCTTATCTTTTGCACTGACGTGCTGGGCTCTTCCATCATTGAGTATGGGGATATTTTGGAGTTTCCTTCTTCAGTGAGTTGTTTAATCGTCCACCACCATTCACGATTGGATGTGGCAGGACTGCAGAGCTTAGATCTGATCCGTTGGTTGTGGGATTGCTTAGCTCTATCGATCACTTGCTGCTTATGCTGTTTGGCATGCAAGTAGTCCTGTTTGGTGGCTTCACTAGGTTGACCCCTCATCTTCAAGTCTGCCTGGTGCTGCTCCTGGCATGCTCTTAGGCACTCTCAATTGAACTATTTGATCCCCTGGCTTGATGGTGATGGTTGAGTGGGGGCTATGTCAGGCCATGAGGTTACAGATTGTGCTGGAGTACAGTTCTGCTGCTGTTGATGTCCAACAGTGCCTCATGGATACCCAGTCTTGAGTTACTAAATCTATTCAAAGTCTGTCTTATTCAGGATTCGGAGATGCCGGTGTTGGACTGGGGTGTACAAAGTTAAAAATCACACAACACCAGGTTATAGTCCAACAGGCCGAAGAACCTGTTGGACTATAACCTGGTGTTGTGTGATTTTTAACTTTGTCTTATTCAGCATGGTGATAGTGCCACACAACATGATGGCGGTTATTCTCAATATAAAGGTGGGACCTTGTCTCCACAAGGACTGTGCAGCAGTCACTCTTACCGATATGGTCACAGATAGATAGATTCATTTGCAGCGGCAGATTGGTAAGGATGAGGTCAAGTACGTTTTTCCCTCTTGTTGGTTCCTTCACCAGCCGCCACAGACCTAGTCTCGCAGCTTTATCCTTTAGGACCCGACCATTCGATCAATATTACTGCTGCGGAGCCACTCTTGGTAGTGAACATTGAAATTCCCCACCCAGAGTCCATTTTGTGCCTTTGCCATCCTTCCTCTAAGTGTTTTTCAACATGGAGGAGTACTGATTCATCAGCTGAGGGAGGACGGTACATGGCAATCAGCAGAACGTTTCTGTGTCCATGTTTAACCTAAAGCAACAAGACTTCATGGGGTCCAGAGTCAATGTTGAAGACTCCCAGAGTAACTCCCTCCTGGCTGTATATCATTGTGCCACCAACTCTACTGGGTCTATCCTGCTAGTGAGACAGGACATGTCCAGGGGTGGTAATGATGCTGTCATACTCATGGAATTTTGCCTTACAATCAATGTCAGGCTGTTGCTTGGCTTCTCCAAATTTTGGCATTAACCCCCAGATGTTGGTGAAGAGGACTTAGCAGAGTCGACAGGGCTGTTTCTGCCATTGTCTTTTCTGGTGCCTGGGTCGATGCCAGGTCATAGAGTCATAGAGACGTATAGCACTAAAACAGCCCTTTTGTCCAACTCATCCATGCTGACCATTTGCCAGCATTTGGCCCATATCCCTTTAAACCCTTCCTATTCATATACCCCATCCAGATATCTTTGAAATGTTGTGAATGTACCAGCCTCTACCACTTCCTCTGGCAGCTCATTCCATACACGCACCACCTTTACATGAAAAAGTTGCCCTTTAGGGCCCATTTAAATTTCTCCCTTCTCACCCAAAACCTATGCCCTCTAGTTCTGGACTCCCTCACCCCAAGAAAAAGATCTTGTCTATTTACCTATCCATGCCCCTCATGATTTTATAAACATTTATGAAGTCATCCCTCAACCTCTGACGCTCCAGGAAATACAGTTCCAGTCTATTCAGCCTCTCCCTATAGCTCAAACTCTCCAACCCTAGCAATATCATTGTAAATCTGTTCTGAACTCCCCGGTCTATAGTTCCCTGGCTTTTCCTTACTACCTTTCTTCAATAGTGGCATCACATTAGCCAACCTCCATTCTTCCAGCAGCTCGCTTGTGACTATCGATGATACAAATATCTCAGCAAGGGGCCCAGCAATCACTTCCCACAGGGCTTTATCCACCTTTATGGATATTAAGACATTCAGCACCACCACTTGTGTTATATGGACATTTTTAAAGATGTCACCATTTATTTCATCACATTCTAATTTCTTCCACAGTAAACACTGATGCAAGTGATTCATCTGGTTTAATTTCTTTCAGACTTTGTAGCAATTGGCACAACTGAATGGCTTGCTCGGCCATTTCAGAAGGCAACTTTGAGTCAACCACATTGCTGTTTGCCTTTGTTCATATGACAATTCATCCATACCAAGATCATCCTAGTGAGCCTTCTCTGAACTGCCTCAAATGAAAATTTTTTTTAACACAAGGGGATCAGATCTGCTCTCAGTACTCCAGGTGTGGGCTCGCTAGTATCTTGTACAGTTGCGGTAAGACTTTCCCGATCTTATACTCAACCACCCCACCCCCCCCACACACACACCTCTTGAAACAATGGCCAACATTTCATTAGCCCTCCTGGGTACTGGCTTTCTGTGTTCTGTGCACAAGTTCCCCTGGTCTCTTTGTGTTGCGTTTTCTGCAGGTTTTCTCTATTTAAATGTTATTGTTCTTTTGTTCTTGTTTCCAAAATGAACAGCTTCACATTTTCCCATATACTCCATCTGGCAACATTTTGCCCATTTATTCAACCTATCAATATCTCTCTGCAAACTGTTTGTATCCCTCTCGCAACTTGCCTATCCACCTAATTTAGTGTCACCTGCAATTTTGGCTACAGTTCATTCATTTCCTTCCACCAAATCATTCATGTATGTTTCTAAACAGTTGTGATCCCTGTGCAACCCACTGGTCATGGATTACCAATTTTAAGAAAAACCCTTATCCCCAGTCACTGTTTCTTGCCCATGAGCCAATTCTCTCTCCATGCCAATATATTATCTCCAACACCATGGGCTGTTATTATGATTTATCCTTTTGTGAGGTACCTTGTAGAATGTCTTCTAGAATTCCAAATACAATACATCTACTGGTTTTCCTCCATCCATTCCGATTGAAACTTCCTCGAAAATCATCAATAAATTAGTCACATAAGGCTTCCCTTTCCTGAAACCATGTTGACTCTGCTTAGATCATGATTTTCAAAATGTTCTGCCTATCACTTCCTTAATAATATATTTCAGCATGTTAGGCGAATCAACTTTTAATTACCTGCTTTTTGACCCCCATTCCACTCCCTGCCTCCCCCCCCTTAACACTTTCTGAAGGGGCCCATATTCAATTTGACCTCTCTCTTCCTTTTTATATATTTAAAGAATATCTTATTGTCAGATTTTATATTCCTCACTAGTTTGTCCTCATAGTTTATTTCCTCTGTCTTTCTCATCTTTTTAATCCTCCTTTGCTGGATTCTGAATTTATCACAGTCTTCAGGGCTATCACTGACTTTGGTTATTATCTTTCAACTTAATATTATCCTTAACTTCCTTGATTAGCCCTGGTTGGTTTATCCCTCTCTTAGAATCTTTCCTCCTTACTGTGACGTATTTTTGTTGAGAGAGTCATGAATTGCCTCCTTAAATGTCTGCCACTGCTTGTTTCATGTCATTCCTGCTAGACTATTCACCTTGCTGCTCCCCCAGCCAAGCTGTACCAGCAGAACTGGATCACTGACATTGAAAAATATGGAATATTGTCCTGTATAGAAAAAGCAGGACAAATCCAACTCGGCTAATTGCCATCGCATCAATCTACTCACAAACGTTAAAAAAGTGATAGAAGGTGTCATTACCAAGGAGTACCTGCTCAGTAATGACCTGTTCATGACTCCCAGTTTGAATTCCGTCAGAGCCACTCAGCTGGGTAAAAAAGCTGAATTCCAGAGGTGACGTGAGATGGATAACCCTTGACATCAAGGCTAAATTTGATTGAGCGTGGCATCAAGGAGCCCTGGCAAAACCAGAATCAATAGATATTGGGAGAAGACTCTCCATTGGTTGAAGTCATGCCTGACACATAGGCAGGTGGTATTGGTTGTTGGAGGTCTGTCGTCTCAGCTTCAGGGCATCTCAGCAGGAGTTCCTTAGGGTAGTCTCCCAGGCCCAACAATCTTCAGCTGCTTCATCAGAGACCTTCTCTCCATCACAAAGTCAGAAGTGGGGATGTTCTCCAATAGTGGTGCAATGTTGAGCACAATTTGTGACTCTTCAAATACTGAAGCAATCCGTGTTAAAGCAACAAAATCTGGATAATATCCAGGCTTGGGCTGACAAATGGCAAGTAACATTTGTGCCATACAAATGCTAGGCTATAACCATCGCCAATAAGAGACAATCTAACTACCATCCCATGCCATTCAATGGTGATACCAACACTGAATCCCTCACTATCAACCTCCTTGGGGTTACTATTGACCAGAATCTGAACTGGACTTGCCACATACACACAGTGGCTATAAGAGCAGGTCAGAGGTTAGGAATACCGTCAAGATTAGAGTGGTGCTGGTCAGGCAGCATCCGAGGAACAGGGAAATTGACGTTTCAGGCAAAAGCCTGAATGAGGCAGGGAGCCGCCGGGCTGATTAGATTCCCTACATCCATAAGTAGCAAATGATCAACAGAACTAAGTAATCCAAAAGCTCTGCTGTTTTGCCACCTCCAGTGTGAATGGGGTGGACAATTAACTCATTGGAGGAGAAGATACCATAAATATCCTCTTCAATGTCAGTCCAAAATGCAAAGTTGGATTTTCAAGTACCTTCAGTCAGAGATGCCGAGTGGATGATGCATCTTGACCTTCTCCAGAAGTGAAAATGTGTTGCTGGAACAGCGCAGCAGGTCAGGCAGCATCCAGGGAACAGGAGAATCGACATTTCGGGCATAAGCCCTTCGTCAGACCTCACTTTCTCCTTCTCTAGAAGTCCCCAGCACCACAGATGCCTGTCTTTAGCCAATTCAAATCACGCCACATGATATGAAGTAACAGCTGAAGGCATTGAACTGGCCCTGACAAACTTCTGACAATGTGACTTGTGCACCCCTGCCCAAGGCATTCCAGTACATTCACTTTCAGCTCTGAGGAAGAGTCACTTGACCCAAAATTTTAACTCTGATTTCTCTCTACAGATGCTGCTAGACCTGCTGAGCTTTTCCAGCAATTTCTGTTTTTGTTTCTGATTTACAACATCCACAGTTCTTTTGATTTTTATTTAACATGGTAAATCATCGAGAAAAAGCAGACAAATCTAACCTAGCCACTTATTGTCTTATCTGTCTACTCTGAATCATTATCAAAGTGATTGGGAGGCGTTGTCGACAGCACTGTCAAGCAGCATGCCTGCTCGGCTTCTGATAATTTTGTATCAAGTTTTTATAGCCATGCTTCAAGCATGGACAACAGAGCTTGAACTTGGAGAATTGCCAATAAATCAGGGATAATTCGCATGAATTTATTAAGCGGAGGTTGTGTTTGACATTTTTGATTACATTTTTTGAGGAGATCACTAGGAGTGTTGATGAGGGTATCGCATTTGATATGGTCCACATGAACATAAGCAAGGCTTTTGATAAGGTCCCTCATAGCAGACTGGTCTAGAATGTAAAGACCTATGGGATCCAAGGTGAAGTGACAGTCTCGATCTAAAATTGGCTCAGTGACATGAAGCAGGGGGTTTAACAGATTACTGCTTCTGCTACTGCTACTGAATGGAAGTCTGTCTCTCGTGGGGTTCCACAGAGCTCAGAGTTGGAGCACCTATTATTTATGGTGTACGTTAATGATTCAAATATAGGGGGGTACAACTAAGAGATCTTGGATAACATGAAAATCGATAGAATTGAAAATATCCAGGAGGATACCTGTTAATACAGGAGGATGTCAACCGTCTGGTCAGGAAGCAAAACAATTGTTAGATTTAGATTAGATTAGATTACTTACAGTGTGGAAACAGGCCCTTCGGCCCAACAAGTCCACGCCGACCCGCCGAAGCGAAACCCACCCATACCCCTACATTTACCCCTTACCTAACACTACGAGCAATTTAGTATTGCCAATTCACCTGACCCTGCACATCTTTGGATGGTGGGAGGAAACCGGAGCACCCGGAGGAAACCCACGCAGACACTGGGAGAACGTGCAAACTCCACACAGTCAGTCGCCTGAGGTGGGAATTGAACCCGGGTCTCTGGCGCTGTGAGGCAACAGTGCTAACCACTGTGCCACCGTGCCGTTTCTGCTAGGTGTAAGTATTAAAGGATATAAGGCTAAGACTGACAAATTCAGTTAGATCACAAATGAGCTGTGATCTCAGTGAAGGATGAAAAAGTACTGAAGGATTAAATAGTTGAGTCTGTTTCTATGGTCATAGAGTGATTGAGTGTTACAGCACAGAAAGAAACCCTGTAGACTATTGAGTTCACCCAAGTCATAAAGCACTCGTCTATTCTAATTGTATTTCCCAGGATGTAGTCCACAGTCTTGTATGCTATGGGATTTGAGCATTCATCTAAAAACATCTTAAACGTAATGGTTCCTGTCTCAATCATCTTTCAGGCAAAGTTAAAAATCGCACAACACCAGGTTATAGTCCAACAGGTTGAATTGGAAGCACACTAGCTTTCGGAGCGCCACTCCTTCATCAACTTTTAGAATAATGTTTGCAATTCTGGTCTCCTTCCTAACGGAAGGATATTGTGAAACTTGAAAGGGTTCAGAAAAGACTTACAAAGGTGTTGCCAAGGTTGGGGGATTTGAGCTATAGGGAGAGGTTGCATAGGCTGGGGCTGTTTTCCCTGGAGCACTGGAGGCTGAGGGGTAACCTTATAGAGGTTTACAAAATCATGAGGGGCATGGATAGGGTAAAAAGACAAGGTCTTTTCCCTGGGGTGGGGGGAATCCCGAACTAGAGGGCATAGGTTTAAGGTGAGAGGGGAAAGATATAAAAGAGACCTAAAGGCAATGTTTTCACGCACAGAGTGGTGCGTGTTGGAACAGGCTGCCAGAGGAAGTGGTGGAAAGTGGTACAATTGCAACATTTAAAAGACATCTGGTTGGGTATATGAATAAGAAAGTTTGGAGGGATAAAGGGCCAGGTGCTAGCAGGTGGGATTAGATTGAGTTGGGATATCTGGTCGGCATGGATGAGTTGGTCCGAAGGGTCTTTTTCTATGCTGTACGTCTCTATGACTGGGAGGGTTCTATCCTTGTTGCAGTTGTGGGGGTGGGGTTCAAGGATGGAGGTGCAGGAAATGGAGGAAATGCGCTGGAGGGCATTGTTAACCACGTGGGAGGGGAAATTGTGGTCCTTGAGAAAGGAGGCCATCTGGGATGTTCTTGTGGTGGAATTGGTACTCCTGGGAGCAGATGTGGTGGAGGCAGAGCAATTGGGAGTAAGAGATGGCGTTTTTACAGGTGGTAAGATGGGAGGAGGTGTAATCCAGATAGCTGTGGGAGTCGGTGGGTTTGAAGTGGATGTCCGTGTTGAGTCAGTCACCAGAAGTGGAGATGGAGAGGCCCAGGAAGGGGAGGGAGGTGTCTGAGAGGGTCCAGATAAACTTGAGATCAGGGTTGAAGGTTTTCATGAAGTTGATGAAATGTCAACCTCCTCGTGGGAGCACAAGGTGACGCAGATACAATCATTGATGCAGCAGAAGAAAAGGTGGGGTATGGTGCCAATGTATCTGCGGAAGATTGACTGTTCTATGTACCTGACAAAGAGACAAACATAGCTGGGGCCCATGGGCACATGGCTGCCCCTTTGGTCTGGAGAAAGTGGGAGGAATCGAAGGCGAAATTGTTGAGCATGAGAACTAGTTCAGCCGATCAAATGAGTGTGTCAGTGGAAGGTTACTGTTTGGGGAGGCAGGAGAGGAAGAAACGGAGGGGTTGGAGGCATTTGTCATGGTGGATGGATGTGTACAGGGACTGGATGTTTAGGAGCCTACCCCAGTCAAGTTCTGTGATTTGTTGTCTGTCTAACTTTCACGTGCACTTACAGAACTAAATTATTTCTGACTCATCAAAAGAAGGATCTCTGCCATTTTGACATTGTATACTTTTGGGAAGTGTAGGAAGAAATATTAGAGACTGCACCTTTGTCAGGTGTGCTTTAGAAGGTGATGCGAAATAGGAACCATTCAACCCCTCGAGCCTGTTCTGCCACTCAGCAGGATCATGGTTGATCTGGCATTTTCCACGACCTCTTTCCTGCCCTTTCACCATAACCTTGATTCCCCAAACCTGATCAAGAATCAATCTATCTCCGCATTCCTCCTTTAATAATTATTTTCAATAAGGAATAATTTAGCTTTGATTTTTCTATCCAGTGCTTGAAGAGGGGGGATAAGTGGCCCAGAATGACCTCCCAAATCTCCACACAGGCAGCAATTAGTCACTTTGCACAGAAAGAAGGAACCTTTGCTTCTATTACCCTGTTGTTCTTTACCTCACTATTGGTTTGACTGAAGGCAGAGTTGTGTTTGGGAATATAGGAGAGGGAAGGCAGCAAGGAAGATAAGTCAGAGCAGGAGATCAAAGTTTGGGAGAAGATTTGTAGAGGAGCAGGAGAGGCTGAGAAGGAAGTGGAAACGGAGAGGAAATAAGCCACTCAACCAGTCTGACCTATGGGAATGTCCTGAGGAAGTAGTTCTTCCGCTCCATTACCTTTACCAGGATCAGTCAAGACAGCAGATTGCAGGTTGGTCTAACTCTTGCCATTGATCTTTACTAGTTGTTAGGTATCATAGCTGCACACGGAGACACAGAGATGCTGCAGTATCTGCTCCAGGAGACAGGAAGGGAACTGTCAAAGGAACTAAACGATGAAAATCCTGCTATTATTGCTGCACGTCAGGGTCATGAAGAGGTGATCAAAATATTGCTGAATTCTACTTCAGGTAAGATGTTTTCTATCACTTGGTATTGTTTTCATCAGCAAAGCAACAATTGAAACTATGGTCTCAATTTTCACTGGAGGCACATTCCAGGCAGGGTTTAAGTGGGCAATGTTGACGTTGCTGGAGCAAAAACAAATTGAGGTCTGGGACATTTAATGTCTGGACCTGATTTTAATATTGCAGCAGTATTTTCAGCCCAAATCCAAGCAGGATTGTCATCAATGTTTTCATGGATGTCAGTTCTCATTTCCTTTGGTGGTTTTCTTCCATATTTAATTTAAAACCCTCCAGTTGCAACATTGATTGAATCTTATCCAAAAGCTAAGTACTGCAGAGGCTCAAGCTCAGAAATAATAAAAACTGGCTAATTATTATCCCATCTGTCTAATCTTAATCATCAATAAAGTGATGGAAGATGTCACCAACAGTGCTATCCAGCAGCACCTGCTCAGCAACAACCTACTCAGTGACACCCAGTTTGGGTTCTTCCAGGGCCACTCAGCTCCTGACCTCATAAGCCTTGGTGCAAACAAAAAGAGCTGAGTGCCAGAGGTGAGGTGAGGTGAGGTGAGAGTGACAGCCCTTGACGATATCCGTGCATTTGACTGTGTGTGATGTTAACAAACTCCAGCAAAATTGGAATCAATGCGAATAAAGGGACAAACTCTCCATTGGATGGAGTCATACCTGGAACATAGGGAAGTGGTTAAAAATGTGTCGCTAGAAAAGCGCAGCAGGTCAGGCAGCATCCAAGGAGCAGGAGAATCGCCGTTCCGGGCATAAGCCCTTCTTCAGGAATGAGGAGGGTGTGCCAAGCAGGCTAAGATAAAAGGTAGGGAGGAGGGACTTCGGGGAGGGGCGTTGGGAATGCGTTAGGTGGAAGGAGGTTAAGGTGAGGGTGATAGGCCGGAGAGGGGGTGGGGGCGGAGAGGTCGGGAAGAAGATTGCAGGTCAAGAAGGCGGTGCTGAGTCAGAGGGCTGGGACTGAGAAAAGATGGGAGGAGGGGAAATGAGGAAGCTGGAGAAATCCGCATTCATCCCCTGTGGCTGGAGGGTTCCTAGGCGGAAGATGAGTCACTCTTCCTCTAGGCGTCGTGTTGCCATGGTCTGGCGATGGGAGGAGGCCAAGGACCTGCATGTCCTTGGTGGAGTGGGAGGGGGAGTTAAAGTGTTCAGCCACGGGGTGGTTGGGTTGGTTGGTGCGGGTGTCCTAGAGGTGTTCTCTGAAACGTTCCGCAAGTAGGCGGCCTGTCTCCCCAATATAGAGGAGGCCACATCGGGTGCAGCGGATACAGTAAATGATGTGTGTGGAGGTGCAGGTGAATTTCTGATGGATATTGAAGGATCCCTTAGGGCCTTGGAGGGAAGTGAGGGGGGAGGTGTGGGCGCAAGTTTTGCATTTTTTGCGGTTGCAGGGGAAGGTGCCGGGAGTGGAGGTAGGGTTGGTGGGAGGTGTGGATCTGACAAGGGAGTCGCGGAGGGAGTGGTCTTTCCGGAACGCTGATAGGGGTGGGGAGGGAAATATATCCTTGGTGGGGTCCGTTTGGAGGTGGCGGAAATGACGAAGGATGATCCGATGTATCTGGAGGTTAGTGGGATGGTAGGCGAGGACGAGTGGGGTTCTGTCCTGGTGGCAATTGGAGGGGCGGGGTTCAAGGGCGGAGGAGCGGGAAGTTGAGGAGATGTGATGGAGAGCATTGTCAACCACGTCTGAGGGGAAGTTGCTGTCTTTGAAGAAGGAGGCCATCTGGGTTGTTCGGTATTGGAATTGGTCCTCCTGGGAGCAGATGCGATGGAGACGAAGGAATTGGGAATATGGGATGGCGTTTTTACAGGGGGAAGGGTGGGAAGAGGTGTAATCTAGGTAGCTGTGGTTTATAGTATACGTCCGTGTTGAGTCGGTCGTCCGAGGTAGAGATGGAGAGGTCTAGGAAGGGGAGGGAGGAGTCTGAGACGGTCCAGGTAAATTTGAGGTCGGGGTGGAAGGTGTTAGTAAAGTGGATGAACTGTTCAACCTCCTCGTGGGAGCACGAGGTAGTACCGATACAGTCATCAATGTAGCGGAGGAAAAGGTGGGGGGGGGTGTGGTGCCAGTGTAGCTGCGGAAGATGGACTGTTCCACATATCCAACGAAGAGGCAGGCATAGCTGGGGCCCATGCGGGTGCCCATGGCTACTCCTTTGGTTTGGAGGAAGTGGGAGGATTGGAAGGAGAAGTTGTTCAGAGTGAGGACCAGTTCAGTCAGTCGAAGGAGAGTGTCAGTGGAAGGGTACTGGTTGGTACAGCGGGAAAGGAAGAAGCGGAGGGCTTTGAGTCCTTCATGATGGGGGATGGAGGTGTACTGGGACTGGATGTCCATGGTGAAGATAAGGCATTGGGGGCCGGGGAAGCGAAAATCATGGAGGAGGTGGAGGGCCTGGGTGGTGTCCCGAACGTAGGTGGGGAGTTCTTGGACTAAGGGGGTCAGGACCGTGTCGAGGTATGCAGAAATGAGTTCGGTGGGGTAGGAGCAGGCTGAGACAATGGGTCGGCCGGGGCAGTCAGGTTTGTGGATTTTGGACAGGAGGTAGAAATGGGCGGTGCGGTGTTGTGGGACTGAGGTTGGAGGCGGTGGATGGGAGATCCCCTGAGGTGATGAGGTTATGGATGGTCTGGGAGATGATGGTTTGGTGGTGGGAGATGGGGTCATGGTCAACGGGGCAGTAGGAGGAGGTGTCCGCGAGCTGGCGTTTAGCCTCAGCAATATAAAGATCGGTGCGCCAAACTACCTCCCTTGTCTGCCGGTTTGATGCTGAGGTTGGGGTTGGAGTGGAGGGCTGCACATTCCGAGGGTGAGAGGTTGGAGTGGGTGAGAGGGGTGGAGAGGTTGAGGCGGTTCATGTCGCAGGCGGTTGTTGGAGGTCAGCCATCTCTGCTCCAGGGTATCCCTGCAGGAGCTCTTCAGGGTAGTCTCCAAGGCCTGACCATCTTCAGCTGCTTCATCAATGACCTTCTCTCCATCATAAGGTCAGAAGTTGGAATGTTTGTTGATGATTACACAATGTTCTGCACCTTTCACAACTCCTCAGATACTGAAACAGCCATGTTCAATTACAATAAACTCTGGACAATATCCAGACTTGGGCTGACACTTGGCAAATAACATTCATGCCACTCAAATACCAGATAGCGACCATCTCCAAAAAGAGACCTTCTAACCACTGCCCCTTGACATTCAGTGGTGTTACCATCAATGAATCCCTCATTATCAACAACCCTGGGGGTTGCCATTGACCAGACACTGACCTGAACTCACGACATAAACTAAGTGGCTACAGGAGCAGGTCAGAGGTTAGGAATACTGTGGTAATGCACCTCCTGACTTCCCAAAGCCTGTCCACCACTTACAAGGCACAAGTCAGGAGTGTGATGGAATATTCCTCAGTTGCCTGATGGAAGCTTTCCACCATCCAGGGCAAAGCAGCCTACTTGATTAGCATCACATCACAAACATCCACTCCCTGTACCACCAACATTTAGTACACACTGCTGCTACTCTCTACAAGATGCACTGCAGAAATTCACCAAAGGTCCTTAGACAGAGCTTTCCAAACCCACGACAAGCTTCCATTTAGAAGGATAAGGGCAGCAGGTACATTGAAACACGTCATGCAAGTTTCTTCCAAGCCACTGACCATCCTGATTTGGAAGTATATCACCATTCCTTCACTGTCACTGGATCAAAATCCTGGAATTCCTTTCCTCAGGATATTGTGAGTCAACTGACAACAAGCAGTTTACAGCTCTTCAAGAAGGCAGCTCACCAACTCCTCGAGGGCAGCAAGGGATGGGCCATCAGTGCTGACCAGCCTGTGATGCCCACATCCCACAGTGAATTTAAAAAAAACATGCTGGATGAGTACACCACATCTGGCATAAAATGCAGAGAGAGAAGCAGAGTTAATATGTCTAGTCTAAGATTCCCCTTCGATTGAAATTTCTTTTTCAGTTCAACAGCTCACGGTGATCTTTGTTGGAGTTGAAGCTGCAGCTCCAGAGTAATCTCAATGGTCAGCTGGCCTTGAGGAAAGATGAGTAATGTTAATGGAAGCCAGGCCCCATAGTGGGCAGCTGAACTCTAACATTCCCACTGCTGGTAATAAGGCAAAAAGAATACACAGGGGTTTGCCATTTTGCCAGCCCTCCCATCTCCTAGCCCATTGCCATAGAGATGGTAAATGAACAGAGTAGATTTTACTTCCTCCCCTCTCCGGTGACTCTCTGGATAACTGTGTCAAATAAAAGGAAATTAGGTAAGTGCTGAAAATGTGTTGCTGGAAGCGCAACAGGTCAGGCAGCATCCAAGGAACAGGAGAATCGACGTTTCAGGCATAAGCCCTTCTTCAGGAATTAGGTAAGTGGCCCAACAAGTCCACACCGCTCCTCCGAAGAGAAACCCACCAGATCTATATTTACCCCTGACTGACACACCCAACACTGGGGGCAATTTAGCATGGCCAATTCACCTGACCTGCACATCTTTGAATTGTGCGAGGAAACCAGAACACCTGGAGGAAACCCACACAGACACGGGGAGAATGTGCAAACACCACACAGACAGGGTGGGAATTGAACCCAGGACCCTGGTGCTGTGAGGTAGCAGTGCTAACCGCTGAGCCACCGTGCCACCCATTGTAAAACAGCTTGCAGAAAAGGCAAGAATTGAATTTGAGTAGACAGCTTCAATTGAAGAGCTAACATTGGGAAAGACTGGGCCTCATTGTGCCCTTTATTTTCACTGATTCTAGAATTAAAATGGAAAATGAACATGTCTGTGTAAAGTTGATAATTCCATAACTGTACAAAATATATTTTTGATAGATTTGTGTGTTGACAAGGATCTGCTGAGCTGGATGCTTGCTGTATCCTGTGAACAAGGACATTTGGACGTAGTGAGGCTTTTGGTACTTGTGTACAAGGCAGAGACTGACAGTTGTGGAGTGAAGACACAGGATCATCCGATCATCACAGGTCAGCCGTTATATGCAGCAATGAAGGCAGGTATGTGAACAAACTCATCTTTTCCCTGTGTGCTAGGGATTCAGGAGAATCAGTCCCCTCTCTATAAAACACACTTCTGGTTCTAATACTACAGATCATCTGGGCTATGGACGGTGAAAAGTTGCTACCAAAGCCTGGAGCGGGGATACTATGTGTGTTCTGGATCAGTCTAGCTGTGTGGCCTATCTCTCCTGGTATAATCAAGGATGTGAAGGCTTTGGAGAGAGTGCAGAAAAGATTCTCAAAGAATAGTTTCAAGGATGAGAGGCCAGGACTTCTGGTATATGGATAGATTGGAGAAGTTCCCATTTGTGTAAGATCAAAACCAGAGGTTTAAGGTAATTGGTAAAAGAAGCAACGTGAGATAATTTTTTGAGACAGCAAGTAGCTAGGATGTGGAAAGCACTGCCTGAGAATGTGAGGGGCACTCTGTATCCAATTTCCCACCCAGTGGACAAGTCGTGAGTTAACCAGCTATGCACAAGATAAGCTTGAAGATCCAATGAAATATATCCAATGCAATCCCTGTCATTTGTGACATATTACTACAGGATGCTCAGGATCTCCCTGGTATCTGGTGTTTCTATAATGACATAGCAGAATTTCAAAATGGAAAGAAAAGCCAAAACCTTGACAACAGATTCAAGATCTACTTAATGTTGTTATGCCCCCTTCTGTCCCACCTTAATTTTGTCCTTCCACTTTTTTACATCTGACCCCATCAACATATCCTTCTATTTCTTTCACTCTCACTTTTATCTAGCTTCCCCTTAATTATACATTAATATTCCAGCTTCTCCTTGTGGATTTTGACATTCTAGCTTCTCTGTGGTTAAAGAAGTTCCTCTTGAGTTCCTACTTGTATTTATTAGTGACAATTCATGACCCAGTTTTGGATTTCTCTTTGAACAGAAACATCTCTGTAAACCCTATTAAAACATCTTCATAATTTTAAAACATTCATTGGGTTTCCCCTCAGTGTTCTCTTTTCTATAGCCCCATCATATTCATATTTTTCTGTTCGCTATAACCTGTCAATTCTGGTAATATCCTTGTAAACCATTTTTTAATACTTACTCCATTGCACAGTTTAACCACCTATCTGTGAAGGTTTAGCATAGCCTCCCTATCTTTTTTTCATTCTATTTTCTGTAGAAATGAAGGCCTGGCACTTTGCTTGTTTATTGTGACCTTATTGTATAGTTACTCTTGCATATCTGTGATCCTGGATTCCTTATTTTCAAAGTAGTATATGGCCTCCTTATTCATCCTACCAAAATACATCACCTTACACTTCAACATATTGAACTTCATTTGTCAAATTTGCAAAGTTATTAATGTATATATTTTGTTACAGTCTTCCTTTACTCCCACCACCCAAACCTATTTGGTGTCTTTTGCAAATTTTGAAATATAGTGTTTAAGCATGTAGTGTGTGTATAAGCTTTTTCTGTCCATGTAATAGGAGATATTCTCTGATTAATTCCGCATAGCTATACCTTGACCAATTAGAGTCAACCTTGCCTGGTTTAAAATTTATGCACAACTTGGCACTCAACTGTTGGCCATTATTAACTGATGCATTCTCCATGACAAAACACCACCTCCAGAGTCCACTTTCCAACTATTGAGCACTTTTTTTCTCATAACGGTATATTTTTTTCTTTCCTTTGCTGTTCTTGCAAATTGTCCCAATGAGTACAAGATGAAAAACCTTGACAAACTAGGTCTTTTGTAGTAATACTCAAGTTCTGTACCAACAAACAAATATTTATAATAATAACTATTGCATTACTGTTGTCTACTCTTTCTGATATTTCTTCAAATAATTCAGTAAGGTTGATCAAACATGACATTTCCTTTTGGAATTTGTGGTGACTAATATGTTATAGTGTTTGCCATTGCGGAGACAGGCTCTAAGGTCCAAACTGGTTCGTACCAACCAAAATGTCCATCTACACTAACTCCATTTCCATGCATTTGGCCCATATACTTCTAAACCTTTCCTATCTATGTATTTTTCCAAATGCCTTTTGAATGTTGTTAATGTACATACATCTACACTTTTTGCTGGCAGTTCATTCCACGTGCATACCACCCTTAATGTAAAAAGGTTGCCCCTCAGGTTCCCTTTTATTTTTCCCCTCTAACCTTAAACTGATGCCCTCTATCCTCGATTCCCCAACCTTGGGAAGAAGACTGAGTGCATTCACCCTATTCATGCCTCTGATGATCTTATACATTTCTGTAAGATCTCCCCTAATTTTTTTTTGCTGTAAAGAAAAAAAAGTCCTAGCTTGTCCAACCTCTCCCTATTACTCACACCCTTAAGTCCTGGCAATAGTTTTAGATTTTCTGATCCATCTTTGAATAAAGATTCCACTGTCTTTCCTTCTTCCAACATTAAACTAAATGATCTACAGCTCCCCAGACTTATTCTGTTTCCCTTTTTAAGAATCACGTTAGCTGTCCTCAGGCACTACTTCCTTTCCTATCAATAAAAGATTCCTCTGCTGTTTTTCCATTATTTGTTTTACTATGTACAGGAGTTTTATCCTTTTTTAAATTTGATTAGTTTTTCAATTATCTTCCCCCATCTATCTTAAATTCCTTAATATTTCTTGTGATCTTTTCTTCTAATGTAATGTCTACTTTGTTAACTCCTGGCAAGTATTGAGGCAAAATAACTATTTAATATCTTTACATTGTCATTCTCTTAGAGATTATCTCATGCAACTCTTACTGGACTGATAGCTGTTCTGATTTTCTTTTATTATTTATCTATCTGCGAATGTTTCACTGTTTCTTTTTATATTTTTGAGAACTTCGTAGTTTCTGTCTTTGCCTGCCTAATTGTTTTATTTTACTTTCCATGTAACCTCTATGTAATTCCTTTTACACCCTCTCCTTTGTCCATCTCATAGTGTCTGCATCTTTCTTTTGTTCATCCTTTTGCTCAGTTATCTATTCATCCAAGAAATTTTGTTATTGGCTAGTGTGTTCTTGTAGTTGTGCAGAACATATATCTCCTAAACTCTCTTGATTTTAAATATTTCTAATTGCTGTTCTATCTCTTTCTTTATGTTGATTCCCAGATTTTCTCGTCTGGCCTATTTGTGTGTTTAATGGCAGCTACTTTATTCGAGAAAGCTTTTTTCTGTTGCAGGAAATGAAGAGATTGCGGAGTTTCTTCTGGATAATGGAGCCTGTTTCTCATCTTATGTTTTACTGGATCACCCAGAACTCTGCAACCGGCTGCTGAGAAAACAATTTACAGAGCCAAGTAGCCAGTACGAAATTTTAGACAGACAAATAGTGAGTAAAAGTTCCTGCCTAGTGCTAACTGATTACCTGTTTTCTATTTTACTGCAATGTTTTCTGATCAGCAATTGGCAGCTGGTAACCAAACCATGAATGGATGATGAACTTTGACACTTTGATCAATGGGGAAATCTAATCAAATCGGATGTTTAAAAAAAATACATTAATTCATTGGTCTTGTTAAGAATGCACTTTGGATAGTTCTGCAATGTTATTGTTCTGCCTACAGAGGTCACTGAGGGACTGCAGAAAGGCCATAACACACCCAATTACAGTACAACAAATCAGTGAAGCGTAAACTATGCCAGCTCAGTCAGGTCTCTGGGGGTGAGACAGTGAATGACGAGGTAGCTCAGTTTCTGTCTGGAGGTGAAGGAATGTCTGTGTTTTGAAGGATAGAAGGGTACCTCTGCATCTCTATAGTGCTATGTGAACTAATTCATGAGTTCACTTTCATGGTGTTAATGGTGCATGCTAAGGGAATTGAAGATGGACAGGAATCTGTAACTACATAACCAACATGGTTACATTATTGAAAATCAGGCTGTACAAAAACAGTAATTATCTGAAAACTGAATATTTCTGCGATTCACTGAAAAAGCTGATGTCTGCTTTGCAGTTGTCCCATTTATCAGGCAGTGTACAAATGTTTTGAGGCAGCATCAATAGAAGTCTCTAGAACCTGTCCTTCAAATATGCAATAGTATCTTTGCCAAAAAAACCTAAAGAGCTGCGGAATGCTTGAAATCAGAAACAAAAGCAGCAATTGCTGGGCAAAACTCAGCAGGTCTGACAGCATCTATGAAGAGAAAACAGAGTTAATGTTTTGGGTCCAGTGACTCCTCTTTCGAATTGCAGTTCAGAAACATTAACTCAGCTTTCTCTCCTCAGATGCAGCCAAACACGCTGAGTTTTTCCAGCAATTTCTATTATTGATTTTGCATCTGCTAATAAGACGCCTCGTGAATATTTTATGCTTTGCCTTCATTTATGCAATTGCTTTGCCATGAAAACAGCATCAAGGATGACACACAGTTTAAGAAGCTGATTATACAAAAAACACTTCCAACCTTGATCGGAGAAAGTATAAATACATAATACAAAGCCAACCAGTGAAGGGCTGCATTATCAACAGGCGATGCTGTTGGCCACGAGTTGCTCCCATTTCTGATCACTGACTTCTCCTTTCTGGATACTAACTCTTCCACAAGGCTACAAGCAGGAGTAGACTATATGTCTCTTTGAGGTAAAAGCAGAAGTAGACTATATGTCTCTTTGAGGTAAAAGCAGGAGTAGACTATATGTCTCTTTGAGGTAAAAGCAGGAGTAGACTATATGTCTCTTTGAGCATGTTCCATCATTCAATACGAACATAGCTAATCTTGACCTTCTCAGCCTTGCCTAAGTAGTTCTCATATTCCTTAATTAAACGGAATCCTCCTAAACAGACTAAAAATCAAGACCATCCCATCTTCTAACTTCCACCTGTGAATTGTAGTGACTTTGCTGAGTTGCCTGGGAATACGCAGCAATCAAATCTCTGTCGTGATCTCAGTCCCCAGGTTGTAGGATTATCGTACTCGGACTGGATTTTATGTCGAAATTTATGTTCGGGTTTATACCCAGTATGTAAATTGACCCTTGCCATTTTCTGTTGACAGGTGACACAATCAGTCTCCATTTTCCATCTCAGAAATACAAGTTTTACTCACTTTACAAGTCAGTACATGGGATCCCCAGGCAATACAGGCCATGTTTCCAAGATATGGGGACTCAAAGACATAATCACACAGAATTGGCCACGTGTGATGAATAATGAATGGAATGTGTCCTCTGGCAAAAAGAAAGTACAAAGGTTATAAAGTAGAAGTCATAACATTTGCTAGCCTGTCAAGTAACTGCTGTAGCAAAAGAATTCAGTGTTTATGGAAAACTGGTTTGAGAATGGAAGAAGGAATCTTCCCTGAAGAAGATATCCATGACCAAATGTGGCTCGAATGCAGCCATTGTGGAACCATAGAAGAATTATAGAGTCATACAGCATGGAAACAGACCCTTCTGTCTGACCTGTCCATGCTGACCAGATATCCCAACCCAATCTAGTCCCACCTGCCCATGCTGACTATGTTCCCAAACTAAACTGGTCCCCCTTGCCTGTGTTTGGCCCATATCACTTCAAACCTCTCCTATTCATGTACTTATCCAAATGCTAATTAAACGTTTAACAGTACCAGCATACATCACTGTGGCAGTTCATTCCACACATGAGCCACACTCGGTGTTTAAAATAGTTGCCCCTTGTTTGTAAGCTTCTCATCCTAAAAGTATGTCCCCTCGTTTTGAGCTCTCCCACCCTAAGGAAGAGACTCTTCCCATTCACTTTATTTTATAAACCTCAAGATTTTATAAACCTCTGTAAGGTCACCTCTCAAACTCCTCCTCTCCAATGAGAAAAGTCCCAGCCTATCCAGCCTATTTTTATATCTCAATCCCCTATTCCCAGCAAGATCCTCCTAAATCTTTTCGAAATCCTTCAAATTTAATAATATCCTTCCTCTAACCGGGTGACCAGAACTGCACATGGTGCTACAGAAGAGGCCACACCAACGTCCTGTACAACGTTCTCCCCGTGTCTGCGTGGGTTTCCTCTGGGTGCTCTGGTTTCCTCCCACAGTCCAAAGATGTGCAGGTCAGGTGAATTGGCCATGCTAAATTGCCCGTAGTGTTAGGTAAGGGGTAAGTGTAGGGGTATGGGTGGGTTGCGCTTCGGCGGGTCGGTGTGGACTTGTTGGGCCGAAGGGCCTGTTTCCACACTGTAAGTAATCTAATCTAATCTAATCTAATCTAATCTAATTTAACCTCAACATGACATCCCAACTCCTATTCTGAAAGGCCTTAGCAGTGACAGCAAGCATGCTAAACACTGCCTTAACCACCTGTGATGCAAATTTCAAAGAATTATGTTACCTGAGATTATAGGGCTCTCTCTTCTACAATACTGTCCAGGGCTCTATCATTAATTGTATAAATCCTGGCCTTGTTTGTTTTACCAAAATGCAATGCCTCACATTTATCCAAATTAAACTTTATTTGCCACTCCTTAGCAAATTGACCAATTTATTAAGATCTCTTTGTAATTTTAGATAACCTTTTTCACTGTCCACTAGGCCATTCAGCCCACTATGTCTATGCTGGCCGATTTAAAAAAGAAATCTAGTTGCTTTTTCTCATCCAACCTTCCAGAACCTAACCCATTGCAATGCTATAACACTTCATGTACAGATCCAGGGTCGTTTAACCAAGTTGGAAGTTTCTGCTTCCACCACCAAATCAGGCAGTGAATTCTGGACATCCCCAATCTCAGTGTGAAAATGTATTTCCTCATGACCCTTCTAATCTTTGTGCCAATCATCTTAAATTTGTGCGCCTTAAATTTCATCAGCCATTTTCTCGTCCACTTAACCAAACCATTGATATCACCCTGGAGTCGATAGCTATCCTCTTCACTATCAAATATGTGACCAAATTTTGCGTTGTCTGCAATTTCTAAATCGTGCCTCCCACATTTAAATCCAAATGACATGGGACCCAGAACCGAGCCCTGTAGAACACCACTATAAACAGCTTACTATTTGCAAAAAAAACCATTGACTATTACCTTTGTTTCTTGTAACTGAGCCAGTTTTGGATCCAACTAAAGTTCATGTAGACAACATCCATTGTACTATTCTCATCAATTCTTTTTGATATTTCCTCAGAAAATTCAGTTGTTAGTAAGGCATTATCTTCCTTAACAAAACCGTGGTTAATCGGATTAATCTGTACCTATGAGTCGTGAGTTTATCCAGTGTCTCAGAATTGATTCAAGTAATTTGCTCACTAGCAAAGTCAGACTAATTTTCTATAATTATTTGGCCTATCCCTCACATCCTATTTAAACAATGGTAGAATGTTCACAGACCACCTAGCCTCTGGTCTTTTATTGTCTATCTGTCACAGCATACCAATGATCCTCAAGATTTGGCAGAGCCAGTGTTGGACTCTGGTGGACAAAGTCAAAAATCACGCAACACCAGGATATAATCCCAACAGGTTTCTTGGGAGGCACTGACTTTCAGAGCGCTGCTCCTTCATCAGGATGCATCCAGCTCCAACAACACTCACACTCTCAAATCTCAGTGCCACCTAGACAACCACCTGATGAAGGAGCAGCGCTCCAAAAGCCAGTGCCTCCAAATAAACTTGTTGGACCATAACCTGGTGTTGTATGATTTTTTAAAATGATCCTCAAAGTACCTTTTTATTTCCTCCCTGGCCTCCTTTAACAGCTTGGATACATATGAGTAAATGCAAAGCAGTTCGGAAGCTAGACATCTGAAATAAAAACAAAATTCTGGAGAAGCTTTGTCAGTTTGGCAGCATCTGTGGAGAGATAAACAAACTTAATGTTTTGAGTCCGATATGTCTTTTCTTTAGAACTGTTCCAAATCAAGATGTCGACTTTGTCTCTTTACAGATGCTTCTGGATCTGCTGAATTTCTCCACTTAATGGGATACAATCCTGGTGACTTATTATCTTCAAGGATGTCTGTTCCCCTTCAGTACTTCCTCTTGCATTGTGGGTGTTAGGTTGAATATTTTACACTAAGAGTGGGCAATAATTACAGGCCAGCCAGTAATGCCCAGGTCCCACAAAGGAATTGTTTTTTAAAAAAGGTTCCTCCTCTTGAACTAGACTGCATCATCCCTGTCCTTCGAAAAGACAGGCAAAGTACTCATTACAAACCTTGTCCACATCCTTTGCATTCACATGCAAGTTATTGTGTGCATCTTTAATGAGCACTACCCTTTCCTGAGTTATCAATGTGCTGATAAATTATCTTTTTTGGGTCTTCATTGATTTTACTTGATAATATTTCATATCTTCACCTTGCTTCCCTAATTTCTTTTTTACTTCACTCCTGTACTCCTACACTTCCTTAAGCTTTCAACAGTATATTTTTTGTGACTGTCACAAACTTACTTTTTCTGCTTTATCATCTGCTTCTGGATGTCCGGGGCTTGAATTTGGCAGTATTATCCTTTCTCCTACAGAATCTCACTTTTGAATACCTCCCACTAATTTGTAACTGTTTTTTTTTCATTCTTCAAGTAGCCAAATGCAGTTTGCTTTTCCCTGATCACCTCTCAAGTAGTCTTAAAATTTGGCTTCTACTAATTTCATAGATTCATACAGTGCAGAAAAGGCCCTTCAGCTCATCGAGTCGGCTTCGACATAACTACCACTAAAATATCCTCAAAAGTGCACGTGTGAAATTAAGTGGTACAATTGAGACCAAGGTACAGCAAAGATTTCAGAACAGCAGCTAGTTCATGTAGCTGCTGTATGGAACAAAAACATCTCATAATGTAGCTGAAGCCCGAGATCAGTAACTGACTACCAGAAGACTATCCATTAAAATTAGCGAGTTTCCAGCAATAATACAGTGACAGAAATGTAGGTATGCACTATGGTGCATTAACAATATGAGTGAAGTTCCATGGACCAAGCTTGTTCATCACCTACAAGGCACAAGTCAGAAGTGTGATGGAAGATTCTCTACTTGCCTGGATGCATGTAGCTCCAGCAACTGGATTTCACCAGTTTCCTCATTTCCCTTCCCCGATCCCAATCCCAGCCTTGCAACTCAGCTCTGCTGTCTTGATCAATCCTGCCTGTTTTTCTTCCTTCCCAACTATCTGCTGCACCCTTGTCTCCGACCCATCACCATCACCCCACCTTCATCTACCTATCTCATTCCCAGCAACCTTCCATCCCCCCAGCCCCACCCTCCTCCCATTTATCTCTCAGCCTCCTTGGGACACAAGACTCATTCCTGATGAAAGGCTTATGCCTGAAATGTTGATTCTGCTACTACTTGGATGCTGCCTGACTGGCTGTGCATTTCTTCGAGCTCCAACAGCACTCAAAAATCTCAATGCTATCTAGACGAAGTAGCCCATTTGACTGGCACCTTCAATATTCACTCCCTTCAACTCTGATGCACAATGTGTATCATCTACAATATGTACTGCAGCAACTCACCCTGGTTCCTAAAGCAGTTCATTCCAAATTCTGTCCTCTATCATCTAGCGAGACAAGGGCAGCACATGTATGGGAGTGTCACCAATTGCAAGTTCTCCTCCCAAGGCATTCAGCATGCTGACTTGAAAATATATTTCTTCACTGTCGCTTAGATCTCCCTTCCACAACAAGGCTGTCAATAGTCACAGCCCATCACAGCCTTTTCCAGGTCAGCTATGATGGGCAAAACTTCAATCCCATGAATACATGAAGAAAAGTAAACTGTCATGAGACAGTTGAAATATGTGGAATGTCCAAGTCAATGAAGTGAAAGAGCTAATCATTGACTTCAGGAAGCAAGGAGAAGGGCATGCCTCTATCAACATCAATCAAGCTGAGGTGGAGATTGTCGAGAGCCTCAAGGTCTGAGGCGCGCTGATCACCAACAATCTGTCCTGGACCACCCATGTTGATGCAAAAGTCAAGAAGGCACACCAATATCTCCTCTTCCTCAGAAGCTAAGAAATTTGGCGTGTCCATAAGGATCTGACCAACTTTTACCGATGTAACATGGAAAGCTTTCTCGCTAGATGCATCAAGGCTTGAACAAAAGAAATAGGAGCAGGAGTAGGCCACCTGGTCGTTTGAGCCCATTCCGCCATTCAGTAAGATCACGGTTGATCTTTTCATAGACTCCGCTTCACTCACCCGCCCTTTCACTGTAACCCTTAATTCCTTTACTGTTCAAAAAAGTATCTGTCTTAGCTTTAAAAATATTCAATAAGGAAGCCTCAACTACTTCACTGACCACAAATTCCATAGATTCACAACCCACTTGGTGAAGACGTTCCTTCTCAATTCAGTCCTAAATCTGTTTCCCCTAATTTTGAGGCTATGCCCGCTCATCCTAGTTTCACCTGCCAGTGGAAATGTCCTCTCTACTCTATCTTACCTATTTCCTTCATAATTTTATATGTCTCTCCAAGATTCTCCACCCCCCCCAACCATTCTTCTACATTCCAATGAAGATAGAGTAGACTAGCATTATCTCTCCTCATAAGCCCACCTCTTCAACTCTGGAATCAACCTAGTGAACCTTCTCTGCACCCCATCCTGTGCCAGTATATCCTTTGTCAAATCAGGAGACCAAAACTGCACACAGTACGCCAGGTGTGGCTTCACCAGCACCCTATACAGCTGCAAAATAACATCTGTGTTTAAACTCAACCCCTTTAGCAATGAAGGACAAAATTCCATTTGCCTTCCTAATTACCTGTTGCACCTGCAGACCAACCTTCTGTGATTCATGCACAAGGATGCCTAGATCCCTCTGCACAGCAACGTGCTGCAATTTTTTTACCATTCAAATAATAGTCTGTTTTTTACTGTTATTTCTACCAAAATGGATGAGTTCACATTTATTAACATTGTATTCCATCTGTCAGACCTTTGCCCACTCACTCAAAGTATCTATGTTCCTCTGCAAAGTTTTACAGTCATCTGCTCACTTAGCTCTACCACTCAATTTATGGCATTCACAAACTTTGGCACATACATGTGGTCTCCAAATCCAAACCATCTTTGTAAATTGTGAATAATTGTGGTCCTAACACTGATCCCTGAGGCACTACACTAGCTATTGATTGCCAACCAGAAAAGCACTCATTTATCCCCACTCTTTGCTTCCTGTTAGTTAACCAATCCTCTGTTTACGATAATACATTACCTGTAACGCCAAGCATATTATCTGATGCAGCAGCCTTTTGACTGGCACCTTGTGGAATACCTTTTGGAAATCTAGTTACACCACATGTACTGGTTTCTTATGTCCACAATGCTTGTCATGTCTGCGTAGAATTCCAGTAGATTAGTTAAGCATGACCTGCCTTTCATTATCCCATGCTGCGTCTGCCCAGCGGGACAATTTCTATCCAGCTTGCTATTCTATCTTGCTATTTCTTCCTTGATAATAGATTCAAACATTTTTCCCACTAAAGAAGTTAAGCTAACCAGTCTATAATTCATGATTTTTTACCCACCCCCTTTTTTTTAAAACAGTGGGGTCACATTTGTTGTTTTCCAATCTGCTGGAACTGCTCCAGAGTCCAGTGAATTTTGGAAAATTACCTCAAGTGCATTTGCTATTTCTCCTGCCATCTCTTTTAACATCCTGGGATGCATTCCATCAGGGCCAGGAGACTTGTCTATCCTTAGCTTCATTAGCTTTCCCAGCACTACCTCTTTCATGATAATGATTGTTTCTAGGTCCTCACCTACCTTCCTCTCTTTGTCAATTACTGGCATGTCCTCCACTGTGAAGACCGACACAAAATACTTATACAGTGCCTCAGCCATTTCATCATATCCCATGACTAAATGCCCCTTCTCATCCTCTAAAGGACCAATTTTTACCTTAACCTTTTCTTTAGTTTTACATATGTATAGAAACTTTTGCTGTCTGTATTTATATTCTGAGCTAGTTGACTCTCATAATCTAGATTATATTTCTTTATAGCTCTTCTTGTGACTTTCTGGTGACCTTTAAAGCTTTCCCAATCTACTAGTTTCCTGCTGGTCTTTGCCACTTTGATAGCCTCCATTATTTCCTTAGAAACCCATCGCAGAATACTACTTGCAGTACCTCCTTTTTATTGGTATATACTTTTGCTGAGCACTTTGAAAACTTGCTTTGAAAGTTCTCTACTTTTTCAACTGTCCCACCATAAAATCTTTGCTTCTGGTCTACTTTAGCCAGCTCCACCCTCATCCTATTGTTGTTTCATTTGTTTAAGCGCAGGACTCTCGTATTGGATTTTATCTTCGCTCTTTCCATCTGAATTCTAAATTCAACCATACTGTGATTGCTCCTTCCAAGAGGATCCCTGACTATGAGGTCATTAATTATTCCTGTCTCATTACACAGGGCCAGCTCCAGGATAGCTTGCTCCCTCATCGATTCCATTACATACTGTTCAAGGAAACTATCGCAGATACATTCAAGTCTATCCTAACTGACCTGGTTTAACCAATCGAGCTGTAGATTAAAATCCCTCATGATAATTGCCATACCATTTTTATAGGCATTAGTTTTTTCTTTGTTTATTGGCAGCTGCTCTGCCCAGGACCGTAAGAAACTACAGAAAGTTGTGAACACAGCCCAACGATCACACAAGCCAACCTTCCATTCATTGACTCCATCTGCACTTCTTGTTGCCAAGGAAAGGCAGTTCACATTATCAGAGATTCTTCCCAGCCTGGTTATAATCCCTTCCAACCTCTACCATCAGCCACAAAATACAAAAATTTAAACACATGTACCAACAGGTTCAAGAACAGCTCCTTCCCTGCTGTAATCAGACTTCTGAATGGACGGCTCAAATTTCAAATCTAATGTTAATCTTTCTCTTTGTGCACCTTCTTTGTAGCTGTGGCTTTATATTCCTTGCTCTGTTCAATCTTTGTATATTACAATCTGCCTGTGTGCACGCAAAACAAAGCTTTTCCCTGTAATTGGGAAAATGTGACAATCAAATCAAATCAAATGAAAAGGACGATGATTTGCTGTGGAGGTTTGATTCTGAAACCAACAGCACCAAGTCTGATCCAGAGTGGGATGATACCATAGCTGAAGTGATATCAGATGCTAAAGACAATGAATTTGCCGTGTTTTTAAAACTTTGTTTCCAATTGAAGTTATCTTTTAGGATTAATTCATTCAGTAAATCATGTCAAATTAACTTAATTTGAATTACAAATTTTTTTCACATTTCACACTTGCAACTATAGTGGTTCATATTTACACTTGGTGTGTACTTTCAATGTTGTTTTTGGAAGGCGTTTTTGAGGCTTCAGTGCTGCAATCTGTGCTCGTTTACGAGCATTTATGCCAACCTAATGGATCTACAACTTCCTGGACTTGTTTTTTTATGGCTTTATAAACATTGGAAACATACTTGATGAAATGTGATAAGGCCACTTCCCTAATTTCTTTTAATACACATAAATGCAATAAATTGAGAAAAGGGGTTAAAATTACCCCAATATGTCTGAAGTCTATTGAAACCATTTGTTCTGAATCACTTGAAAACTGTGATAGTGACTTGGTGTTTCTTAAATTGAAGCACAAACCTTGTATAAAGATTTTTTTATACATTATTGGGCTTTTTTTGATTAAATTGTGTCTTGTTGTGGTTCGGAACGCAATGCCTAATGAAAGTGGTGAAAGCAGATTAATAGCTTTCAAATGGTGATTGGATCTATACTCGAAACATAAGCATTTTGCAAGGGCTATGATGGAAAAAATGGGAGTGGGACTGGGGGGAGAAGATGGCCTCCTTCCATACTGTAATGCTGTCTAACTCTTGTATTCAAAACACAGGGCCTATCACTGAAGTGGTCCTGCCTGAAGCTGCCTTGGTTAGAGTTGGACTGGTTCATTGATGTTTCCAATCGAATAACAGAACTCGATTTGTGTAGGAACAGTCTCACTTTCCTTCCTTCAGTTATTCCTTGGGGATTAGTGCATCTGAAAAAACTCAACTTGTCTGCAAACCAGCTGAAGGATCTGCCCAATGTGACCACTTCAGAAGAAATACTTTGCTTAGGGTAAGTAACTAATCAGAAACATTCTTTCAGGGGATCCTGATCAGTCTAACTTGTATAGGAGTGTGTTAAGGAAAGTTAAGATAAATGAAGAGAAGAAAACAGAGGCTACTAAACTGGTAAATACTTTAGCTGCTGGGCAAATGTCATGAGGAAACAGAACACTGAGCAGGTCTGATCAGAGATGAAAGGAGAGGTTAAACTAATCAGAGGGCAGAGGGTTCAATTGAAAAGAAGTTTAGAAATTCAAAAAGAAACAAGAACAGAGGTGCAGTGTAGTGAAAATATTCGAACCAGAGAGGAGAATAATGGTATAAAATCAAAGCTTAAGGCTCTTCATTTGAATGTATGCAGCATTTGTATCAAGATAAAAATAAATGAATATGACTTAAAAGCTGTTACACGGGCATTGTTATAGGGTGATCAAGGCTGGGAAACCAATATTCAGGATATTTGCCATTCCAATAGAATAAGCAAAAAAAGTGATAGCATTGTTAACAAAGGGAGGTTTAAGTGTAATGAGTAGTGATATAGGTACAAGAGAAAGAAGTTACGGTTGGGAGTTGTTTATAGGCCCCCAAAGTGTTACATCACGATAGGACAAAGTATAAATCAAGAAGCTGTGTAAGAAGGGCTATACAATTGTCATAGGTAAGTTTAATCTGTATTTTTCCTCGACAAAATAGATGGCAAGAGTGACATGGAAAATGAATTTAGCAGGAAGCGTCTCTTAGAGCAGTATGCTGCAGTATCTACCCAGGAATGGGCTATTTTAGATCTAGTAATGAGGTAGGATTAATAAGAGATCTCATAGTTAAGGCTACTCCAACAGATAGCGATAATAATGTAGTAGAATGTCAAATTCAATTTGAGAGTCTCATCAAAAGGATAAAGGTAGCTTACATAAGGTGGAGGCAGCTAGGGTCAAGCTCAGCTCTACAGGATTACAGGCAGGCGAGGAAGGAGCTTAAAAATGGTCTGAGGAGAGCCAGGAGAGGGCACGAGAAAGGCTTGGCAGAACGGATTAGGGAGAACACAGGCGTTTTACACTTATGTGAGGAATAAGAGAATGGTCAAAGAAAGAGTAGGGCTGATCAGGGATAGCATTGGGAATTTGTGTGTGGAGTCTGAGGAGGTGGGGGAAGCCCTAAATGAGTTTTTTGCTTCTGTCTTTATGAAAGAAATGAACTTTGTAGTGAATGAAACCTTTGAAGAGCAGGTGTGCATGCTGAAATGGATAGAGATAGAGGAAGCTGATGTGCTGAAAATTTTGTCAGACATTAAGATTGACAAGTCGCCAGGCCCGGACCAGATTTGTCCTCGGCTGCTTTGGGAAACGAGAAATGCAATTGCTTCGCCACTTGCGAAGATCTTTTCAGCCTCGCTCTCCACTGGGGTCGTACCTGAGGACTGGAGAGAGGCAAATGTAATTCCTCTCTTCAAGAAAAAAAATAGGGAAATCCCCGGCAATTACAGACCAGTAAGTCTCACGTCTGTCGCCTGCAAGGTGTTAGAAAGGATTCTGAGGGATAGGATTTATGACCATCTGGAAGAGCATGGCTTGATTAAATGCAGTCAACAAGGCTTTGTGAGGGGCAGGTCATGCCTCAACAACCTTATCGAGTTCTTTGAGGATGTGACTAGAAAAGTTGATGAGGGTCGAGCTGTGGATGTGGTGTATATGGACTTCAGCAAGGCATTTGATAAGGTTCCCCATGGTAGGCTCATTCAGAAGGTCAGGAGGAATGGGATCCAGGGCAACATAGCCGTCTGGATACAGAATTGGCTGGCCAACAAGAAGACAGCGAGTGGTAATAGAAGGAAAATATTCTGCCTGGAAGTCTGTGGTGAGTGGTGTTCCACAGGGCTCTGTCCTTGGGCATCTACTGTTTGCAATTTTTGTTAATGACTTGGATGAGGGGATTGAAGGATGGGTCAGCAAGTTTGCAGATGATACAAAGATTGGAGGTGTCATTGACAGTATAGAGGGCTGTTGTAGGCTGCAGCGGGACATTGACAGGATGCAGAGATGGGCTTGAGAGGTGGCAGATGGAGTTCAACCTGGATAAATGTGAGGTGATGCATTTTGGAAGGTCAAATTTGAAAGCTGAGTACAGGACTAAGGATAGGATTCTTGGTAGTGTGGTGGAACAGAGGGATCTTGGGGTGCAGGTACATAGATCCCTTAAAATGGCCACCCAAGTGGACAGGGTTGTTAAGAAAGCATATGGTGTTTTGGCTTTCATTAACAGGGGTATTGAGTTTGAGTCATGAGATCTTGTTGCAGCTCTATAAAACTTTGGTTAGACCGCACTTGGAATACTGCGTCCAGTTCTGGTCGCCCTATTGTAAGAAAGATGTGGATGCTTTGGAGCGGGTTCAGAGGAGGTTTACCAGGATGCTGCCTGGACTGGAGGGCTTATCTTATGAGGAGAGGTTGACTGAGCTCAGACTTTTATCATTGGAGAAAAGGAGGAGAAGAGGGGACCTAATTGAGGTATGTAAGATAATGAGAGGCATAGATAGAGTCGATAGCCAGAGACCATTTCCCAGGGCAGAAATGACTAACACGAGGGGTCATCGTTTTAAGCTGGTTGGAGGAAAGTATAGACGGGATGTCAGAGGCGGGTTCTTTACACAGAGAGTTGAGAGAGCATGGAATGCGTTGCCAGCAGCAGTTGTGGAGGCAGGGTCATTGGGGACAATTAAGAGACTCCTGGACATCCATATGGTCACAGAAATTTGAGGGTGCATACATGAGGATCAGTGGTTGGCACAACATCGTGGGCTGAAGGGCCTGTTCTGTGCTGTACTGTTCTATGTTCTAAATCAGTGTCCACAACTCAAAGAAAGACAATTACAGAAGTATGAAGAAAGAGCTGTCTGAAGCAGTCTGAGAAAATAGACTAAGGAAAATCAGTGGGTAAGCAATGCAGACATTTGAACAGATATTTGACAATAGAACAAGCCCTTCGGTCCACAATGTTATGCAAGTATTTATGTTAATCTAACATCAACCTAACCTACACAATTTACTGCAGTCCATGTGCTTGTCCAGCAGTCGCTTAAGTAGAACAAAGCAAAACAAAGAGAATTTACAGCCCAGGGACAGGCCCTTCGGCCCTCCAAGCTTGAGCCGATCCAAATCTACTGTCTAAACCTGTCGGTCAATTCCTAAGCATCTGTATCCCTCTGCTCCCTACCTACTCATGCATCTGTCCAGTCACATCATAAATGAATCTACCGTGCCTGCCTCTACCACCTCTGCTGGCAATGCGTTCCAAACGCCTACCACCCTCTGTGTGAAGTACTTGCCGTGTGTATCCCCCTTAAACTTTCCACTTCTCCCCTTGAAAGTGTGACCTTAAATACGGAATCCTTCACCCTGGGAAAAAGCTTGTCTCTATCCACCCTGTCTATACCCTTCATGATTTTGTAAACCTCAATCAGGTTACCCCTCGATCTCCTTCTTTCTAATGAAAATAAACCTAACCTACTCAACCTTTCTTCATAGCTAGCACCTTCCATACCAGGCAACATCTTTGTAAACCTTCTTTGCACTCTCTCCAAAGCGTCCACATCCTTTTGGTAATGTGGCGACCAGAACTGTACACAATATTCCAAATGCGGCCGAACCAACGTCCTGTACAATTTTAACTTGACTTGCCAGCTCTTAAACTCAATACCCGTCCAATGAAGGCAAGCATATTATATACCTTCTTGACCACTCTATCCACCTGTGCAACCACCTTCAGGGTACAATGGACCTGCACTCCCAGATCTCTCTGCCCATTAACTTTTCCCAAGGCAATTCCCTTTATTGTATAATTCACTCTAGAATTAGCCTTGCCTAAATGCATCACCTCACATTTGTCTGGATTGAAAACCATCTGCTACTTTTCCGCCCAACTCTCCAGTCTATCTATATCCTCATGTATTCTTTGACAGTCTCATACTTTCTGCTACTCTACCAATCTTCGTGTCATCTGCAAACTTGCTGATCATACCAACAGTCCAGATCATTTTATGTATATTGCAAACAACAGTGGCCTCAACACTGATCCCTGTGGAACACCACTGGTCACCTTTCTCCATTTCGAGAAACTCCCTTCAACTACTACCCTCTGTCTCCGGTTGCTCAACCAATTCTTCATCCACCTAGCTAGAACACCCTGCACACCATGTGACTTCACTTTCTCCATTAGTCTACTATGGGGAACCTTATCAAATGCCTTACTCAAGTCCATGTATATGACATCAACAGCCCTTCCTTTATCTATCAACTTGGTCACTTCCTCGAAGAACTCTATTAAGTTGGTAAGGCACAATCACCCTGCACAAAACCATGTTGTCTATCACTGATAAGCCCATTCCTTTCTAAATATAAATAGATCCTATCCTTCAGTACCCTCTCCAGCAACTTTCTCACCACCCATGTCAGGCTCACTGGTCTGTAGTTACCCAGAATATCCCTACTACCCTTGTACAGGGGGACAACATGAGCAACCTTCCGGTCCTCAGGCACCTCACCTGTAGTTAAGGATGCCACAAAGATATCTGTCAGGGCCCCAGCTATTTCTTCTCTCACCTCCCGTGGGCGGCACGGTGGCACAGTGGTTAGCACTGCTGCCTCACAGCGCCAGAGACCCGGGTTCAATTCCCGCCTCAGGCGACTGACTGTGTGGAGTTTGCACGTTCTCCCCGTGTCTGCGTGGGTTTCCTCCGGGTGCTCCGGTTTCCTCCCACAGTCCAAAAATATGCAGGTTAGGTGAATTGGCCATGCTAAATTGCCCGTAGTGTTAGGTAAGGGGTAAATGTAGGGGTATGGGTGGGTTGCGCTTCGGCGGGGCGGTGTGGACTTGTTGGGCCGAAGGGCCTGTTTCCACACTGTAAGTAATCTAATCTAATCTAATCTAATCTCCCTCTGCAACCTGGGATAGATCCCATCCGGTCCTGGGGATTTGTCCACCTTAATAACCTCTAGCCTTACCAACACATCTTCCCTACTTATGTCAACGTGATCCAGACTAATCAAACTTCTATCTCTAACCTAAAGATTCATCATGTTCCTTCACTCAGTGAACACTGATGCAAAGTAATCATTCAGAATCTCACCCATTCTCTCAGGTTCGACACACAGCCTTCCTTCATTATCCTTTAGTGGACCAATCCTTTCTCTAGTTACCTGCTTGCTTCTTATATAAGAATAAAATACTTTGGGATTCTCCTTAATTCTGCTTGCTAAAGCTATTTCATGACCCCTTTTAGCCCGCTTCATTCCTCGTTTAAAAGACTTGTCCTACTCTTCTGATATTCCTCCAGGGCCTGTTCTGTCCTTAGCTGCCTAAACCTTATGTACGCTTCCCTTTTCCTCTTGGCTAGTCGTACAATTTCTCCTGTCATCCACGGTTCACGAATCTTGCCCTTCCAATCCTTTGCCTTCAACGGGACATACCTATCCTGCACTATTTTTAACCTATCTTTGAAAGCCTCCCACATATCAAATGTGGACTTCCCTTCAAATAGCTGTATCCAATTCACATTTCTGAGCTCATGCCTAATTTTGATATTATTGGCCCATTTATTACTCTTCCCTCAGGACCACTCTCAACTTTATTTATGAGTATTCTAAAACTTACAGAATTGTGGTCACTGTTTGCAAAGAATCCCCCAACGCAACTTCTACCACCTGTCCTGGCTCGTTCCCCAGTACCAGGTCCAATATGGCCCCTTTAAACGTCCTTAATGTCTCTGACTCTAGTACCATTGAACATACCCACCACTCTCTGCATAAAGAACCTACCTCTGACATCTCCCCTTGCTCCAATTACCTTAAAATTATGACCCCTCGTGACAGCCATTTCTGCCGTGGGGAAAAGTCTCTGACCATCTACTCTATCTATGCCTCTCACTATCTTGTACACCTCTATCAAGTCATCTCTCTTCCTCCTACTCTGCAATGTGAAAAGCCTTAGCTCACTCAACCTCTCCATAAGGATTTATGTACCTGGACCCCAAGATCCCGGTGTTCCTTCACACTGCCAAGAATTCTATCTTTAACCCTGTATTCAGCATTTAAATTTGACCTTCCAAAATGAATCACTTTGCATTTATCCAGGTTGAACTCCATCTGCCACTTCTCAGCCCAGCTCTGCATCCTGTCAATGTCATGTTGTATCCTGTAACAGCCACTCAACACTATCTACAACACCATCGACCTTTGTGTCATCGGCAAACTTACTAACCCACACTTCCACTTCTTCATCTGAGTCACTACAAAGAGCAGACACCCAAGAACAGAACCCTGCAGGACTCAACTGATCGTCGATCCCCAGGTGGAATACTATCCACCCAGTACCACTCATTGTCTTCTTTCGGCCAGCCAGTTCTGTATCCAGATAGCCAAATTTCCCTGTATCTCGTACCTCCTACCTTACTGATGGGGCCTACCGTGGGGAACCTTATCAAATGCCTTACTGAAATCCATATAAACCACATCCACTGCTCGACCTTTGTCAACTTGTCTTGTCAAATCCTCAAAGAACACAATAAGACTTGTGAGGCATGACCTGTCCCTCACAAAGCCATGCTGACTATCTTTAATCAGATATGTTTTTCCAAATAATTATAAATCCTATGTCTCAGAATACTTTCCAGTGCCTTGCTTACCACAGATGTAAGACTGAGCGGTCTGTAATTCCAAGGGATTTCCCTATTCCCTTTCTTGAACAGAGGAACAGCATTCACCTCCCTCCAGTCAAGAGTGAGGATCCAGAGGCACAGCAATTCCTCACTTCCTGTAGTAACCTTGGATATATCTGGTCCGGCCCTGAGGATTTATCATCTTGATGCTTCCTAGAACTTCCGGCATATCCACTTCCTTAATATCAATCTGTTCAAGCCTATTAACCTGGTCCATGGTGTTCTCACTATCAACAAGGTCCCTCTCTCTCATGAATACTGAAGCAAAACAACTCATTTAGGGCCTCCCCTATATCTTCAGACTCCAGGCACAAGTTCCCTCCAATATCCCTGATCGGCCCTACCCTCTCTCTGATCATTCCCTTATTCCTCACATACGCCTTTGAGTATTCCCTAATCCTCCCTGCCATGGTTTTTTTCGTGCCCCCTCCTAGCTCTCCTCAGTACATATTTGAGTTCTTTCCTAGCTACCCTGTAATTCTCTCACGCTGTGCCAGAGCCTTGCTTCCTCAACCTTAAGTAAGTTTCCTTCTTCCTCTTGATGAGAAGCTTCTCTTCTCTCGTCATCCAAGGCTCCTTCACCTTACCATTCCTTGCCTGTTTCAGTAGGGCAAAGTTAGCCAGCACTCGCTAAAAGTGCTCCTTAAACAGTCCCCATATATGTTGTGCCTTTCCCGTAGAACAATTGTTCCCATTTCCTACTTCACAGCTCTTGTCTAATAGCAGCACAATTTCTCCCCCCCCCCCCCCCCCCCCCAATTAAATACCTTCTCATACAGTCTGTCCATATCCCCCTCCATGCTATGGTAAAGCTGAGGCAGTTGTGGTCACTGTCACTGAGAGATCTGGCATCTGGCCTGGCTTGTTGCCTAGCACCACAACTAAGTTGGCCTCCCCCCTCTAATCGGCCAATCGATTATTTGAGTCAGGAGTCCCTCCTGGACATACCTGACAAAGTTAGCTCCATCCAGACCATCTACACTAAGGAGGTTCCAATCAATATTGGGGAAGCTGAAGTCACCCATAACAACAACTCTGTTACAGCTGCACCTTTCCAAGATCTGCTGTCCAATCTGTTCTTCTATCTCTCTGCAGCTATTGAGGGGTTTATAGAAAACACCAAATAAAGTGACTGTTCCTTTCCCGTTACTGACTTCTACCCATACCGACTCAGTAGACGAACCCGCCTCAACAACCTCCGTTTTGCAGCTGTGATGCACTCTCTAATTCACAATGCTACTCCCCCTCCTCTTTTATCCCCTCCCTGTTCTTTTGCAAAGATCTAAACCCTGGAACATCCAGCAACCATTCCTGCCCTGTGAAATCCATGTTTCCGTTATGGCCACAACATCCAAGTACTGATTTGTGCTCTAAGTTCATCACTCTTATTCCTGACACTCCTTGCATTGAAACAGGCACACTTTAACCCATCCCTTTGCCCTATCAACTGTGTATCCATCCTGTCAGACTCGCTGCATTTTATTTCTGCCCATTCAACAACTACCCTCTCCTCTGATCTGTAGCTCTGATTCCCATCCCTCTGCCAAACAAGTTTAAACGCTCCAGAAGTGGTCCAGCAAATTTCCCACCCAGGACATTGGTGCCCTTCCAGTTTAAGTGCAACCCATCCTTCATGTACAGGTTCCACCTTCCCCAGAAGGTACCCCATTGAGGGGTTTGGCCACAAGGATCCCTGCACTGTCTGTCTGTTCCCTTTCTGTACCCTGACTGTAACCCATCTATCTTTTTCCTGTACCTGAGGTGTGACTACCTCCCTGTAACTCCTATTACCTCCCTCCACCTCCCAAATGATCCGAAGTTCATCCAGCTCCGGTTCCAGTCCCCTAACGCTGTTTCTGAGGAGCTGGAGTTGGGTGCAGTTCCCATGGATGAAGTAAGAGGGGACAGAGTGGTGACCGTTACCTCCCATATTATACTGGAGGAGCATGCAACTGCTCTACATCTATTCCCACTGTTCCAAATTCCCAAAGAGACTATAGAAAAAAAACTAGTAACCTTACTGAATTGATGCACAAGACCTTTTTTTTTTTGGTTGGAGGAGGAGAATGGGTGGAAAAGACTACCTTATAGTATTTCCAATAAAGCAACTACCCAAATATATTGGTAAAAACAATGACTGCAGATGCTGGAAACCAGATTCTGGATCAGTTGTGCTGGAAGAGCACAGCAATTCAGGCAGCATCCGAGGAGCTTCGAAATCGACGTTTCGGGCAAAAGCCCTTCATCAGAAATAAAGGCAGAGAGCCTGAAGCGTGGAGAGATAAGCTAGAGGAGGGTGGGGGTGGGGAGAGAGTAGCATAGAGTACAATAGGTCAGTGGGGAAGGTGATGAAGGTAATAGGTTAGGGAGGAGAGGGTGGAGTGGATAAGTGGAAAAGGAGCTGGGCAGGTCGGACAAGTCCGGACAAGTCAAGGGGACAGTTTTGCTGGAGGTTAGAAACTAGGATGAGGTGGGGGAAGGGGAAATGAGGAAGCTGTTGAAGTCCACATTGATGCCCTGGGGTTGAAGTGTTCTGAGGCGGAAGATGAGGCGTTCTTCTTCCATGCGTCTGGTGGTGAGGGAGCGGTGGTGGAGGAGGCCCAGCACCTCCATATCCTCGGCAGAGTGGGAGGGGGAGTTGAAATGTTGAGCCACGGGGCGGTTTGGTTGATTGGTGCGGGTGTCTCGGAGATGTTCCCTAAAGCGCTCTGCTAGGAGGCGCCCAGTCTCCCCAATGTAGAGGAGACCGCATCGGGAGCAACGGATACAATAAATGATATTAGTGGATGTGCAGGTAAAACTTTGATGGATGTGGAAGGCTCCTTTAGGGCCTTGGATGGAGGTGAGGGAGGAGTTGTGGGCACAGGTTTTACAGTTCCTGCGGTGGCAGGGGAAAGTGCCAGGATGGGAGGGTGGGTCGTAGGGGGACGTGGACCTGACCAGGTAGTCACGGAGGGAACGGTCTTTGCGGAAGACCCAAATATATTACCTCACGGACTCAGCAATCCTGTGTCTGCTGCTGCTCAGCATGTGCTCCGTCTATTCATAGAATCATAGAATCCCTACAGTATGGAAACAGGCCCTTCGGCCCAACAAGCCCATGCCAACCCTCCAAAGAGCATTTCCACCCAGTCCCATTCCCTTACCCTATATTTAACCCTGACTAATCCACCTAACCTACACATCCCTGAACACTATTTGCAATTTAGCATGACCAATCCACCAAACCTGCACATATTTGGCTTGTGGGAGGAAACCAGAGCACTCGGAGGAAACCCACACAGACACTGGGAGAATGTGCAAACTCCACACAGACGGTCATTCAAGGGTGGTCCCTGATGTTGTGAGGCAGCAATTCATGAGGTAAGTTTTAAAGGATTAATTTATCTTCCTGGCAACCCCTTGGACCTTGTCTTCACCACTCCCACTGCTGCTGCAAATAACACTTAGCAAAAATTTATTCCAGTCAAAAAGAGGGATAAGGTGAAAAGAATGAACCACCCATAGCTAACTAAGGTTGTCAAGGACAGGATCCAATCAAAAACTAAGGAATACAAAACTAGTAATAAGCCTGAAGATTGGGAATACTTTAAGAACCTGTGTCAGATGTTCAAAAAGCTAATAAAGCTCATATGTGAGGAATAAGAGAATGATCAGGGAGAAGGTAGGGCCGATCAGGGATAGCGGAGGGAACCTGTACGTGGAGTCTGAGCAGATAGGGAAAGCCCTAAAGGAGTTTTTTGCTTTGGTTTTCACCAAGGAAAGGGAACTTGTTGTAAATGAAAACTTAGAGGAGCTGGGATACAGTCTTGACCAGATCAAGATTGATGAAGGTGATGCGCTCGAAATTTTGGAAAACATTAAGATTGATAAGTCTCCAGGGCCAGACCAGGTTTATCCTAGGCTGCTCCGGGAAGGGAGAAAGGAGGTTGCTAAGCTACTGACGAAGATATTTGCCTCCTCACTCTCCACGGGAGTCATACCAGAGGATTGGAAGGAGATGAATGTTGTTCCTTTTTTCAAGAAGGGGAATAGGGAAATCTCTGGAAATTACAGACCAGTCAGTCTTACGTCTGTGGTCAGCAAAGTTTTGGAAAGAATTCCAAGGGATAGGATTTATGACTGTTTGGCAAAGCAGAGTGTGATTAAAGGCATAGCTTTGTGAGGGGCAGGTCATGCCTCACAAATCTTATTGAGTTCTTTGAGGAGGTGTCAAGACAGGTCGATGACAGTCGAGCAGTGGATGTGGCGTGTTTGGACTTCAGCAAGGCATTTGATAGGGTTCCCCGTGATAGGCTCATTCATAAAGTCAGGAAGTATGGGATACAGGGAGAGTTGGCTATCTGGATTCAGAATTGGCTGGCTGACAGAAGGCAGAGAGTGGTTGAAGATGGAAAGTATTCTGCCTGGAGGTCAGTGTTGAGTGGGGTCCCGCAGGGCTCTATCTCTGCTCTTTGTAGTTTTTATAAATGACTTGGATGAGGAGGTTGAGGGATGGGTTAGTAAATTTGCAGATGACACAAAGGCTGGAGGTGTCGTTGATAGTATAGAGGGCTACTGCAGGCTGCAGTGCGACATAGACAGGATGCAGAGCTGGGCTGAAAAATGGCAGATGGAATTCAACCTGGATAAATGCGAAGTGATGCATTTTGGAAGGTCAAACTCGAATGCTGAATATAGGATTAAAGACAGGATTCTTGGCAGAGTGGAGGAACAGAGGGTTCTGGGTGTGCAAGTACATAGATCCCTCAAAGTTGCCTCCCAAGTGGATAGGGTTGTTAAGAAAGCATATGGTGTTTTGGCTTTCATTAACAGGGGATTGAGTTTAAGAGCCATGAGATTTTGCTGCAGCTCTACAAGTCCCTGGTGAGACCACACTTGGAATATTGTGTCCAGTTCTGGTCACCCTACTATAGGAAAGATAAAGAGAGGGTGCAAAGAAAGTTTACCAGGATGCTGCCTGGATGGAGGGCTTGCCTTATGAAGAAAGGTTGAATAAGTTCGGACTTTTCTCTCTGGAGAGAAGGAGGAAGAGAGGAGACCTGATCGACATGTACAAAATAATGAAAGGAATAGATAGAGTCAATAGCCAGAGACTTTTCCCCAGGGCAGGATTGACTGGTGGGAGTAGTCATAGCTTGAAGATATTAGGTGGAATGTATAAAGGAGACATCAGAGGTAGGTTCTTCACACAGAGAGTTGTGAATGCATTGCCAGCTGTGGTGGTGGAAGCAGTGTCATTGGGGACATTTAAGTGACTGCTGGATATGCACATGGAGAGCAGTGAGTTGAGGGGTGCATAGGTTAAGTTACTATATTTGACATTAGGATTAAATCTCGGCACAACATTGTGGGCCAAAGGGCCTGTTCTGCGCTGTACTTTTCTATGTTCTAAAGAGGAAGAAAATTGTTTCCAAACATTAATTGGCAAGAAATATAAAACAAACAATGAGAAGTTCTATTCATACATAAAAAGAAAGTGTTGTGGGTAAATCCCTACCAATTCCATTTAATCTGGCTAATTACTAAGAAATCTCTCAATCATCTACTGAAACAATGATTTAAACTTTTCTGCATATAGGAACCAAAATAAGATACCTGAAGTAAGCAAGTTAAGCCTCACAACTTCGCTATTACCCATTTAATATATGCCCATTTAATAACAGAATCTGGCCAGGATTCCAACAAGCAGTGTCTGTCTCTGGAAGTGTCCAGGTTTCAAACCTTATGCAGTGTTGTTCTTAGAAGTTCTGTGACCGAATTGTTCTGGTATTGGATTCTTAGAGTTTTCACTCTTTCAAGCTTGTAGTGTGACATTATTGATGATTCAATAGGTTCTTTCATCCTGTCTGTATCTTGCCATCTTATCAGAAGTAGTTCCCCTGTTCCTTGTTATATTTGAGGTTAGCTGTCTGCTTAAAATAGTTTTTCCTGCAGTTAACCCCTTTACTTGAGAACATGCCTTCCGCAGGCAGACTTAAGTTGTCTATTTGTCATGAGTTCATGAAGTTGTGTTGAGTACTCCTGAAGTGGAAGGCAGGAAGCTAGAATTTGTTTGTAAACATTATAGGGGAGAAGAGTGTGTGGTCCTTTGAGCAGTGATGTGTTTTGTTTTTAAAAGCTTGGAGATTTTTAAAAAATGTGCCTGCATGCAACTATAGATGCACAGAGAATATTAGCCAAATAAACCAGACCCTAGATACCAAAACCCAATTAAATTTAAATCTGATGCTTTTGATTGCCTCGAACCAATCTAATTGTAACAAAATTATGACATCATGGGTATAGAGAAGGGGTCGGTTGGACAGAGGGGAGAGCAAACTGCCATCTAAGAAAAAAATCTCGCTCTCTCAGAAATCTCCATGCTCTCTTAAAAAGCACTATCTGTTCACAAAGGTACATGGCACTTTAAGATAATATTCCTGGCACCAGAATTTGATAGAGAGAGGTGTTCAGAATGAAAGAATTCCCAGAGAAAATGTCCCTGAAAGAAGGATCAGTGGAAGACAGGCATTTATGACTAGAGAAACAACAGAACATTCCGGAAGACACATCCTGTGTAGATTTTGAGAGTCTTAGTTTTAATTTAGTTTTTTTTTATTATTTGGGTTTTACTGGAATAGCATACCAGTTGAATTGAGTTCAGGAAGGGAATAGTTAGTAGTTAGGGGGGAATTGTGTGGTTTATTGATAATTCTATTAATTTGTTCACTGTTAGGGTTAAATAAATAAATTGTCACTTGTTACTTATAAAGTGGAGATCAGGGAGTCCTTTCATTTAACTGTTCTTTTAACAGATTACAAGGCGAGGTGCTCCTTTTGGGTTTCAGTTAGTAGCTTTCAGGGGGGTGGGATGGGGTGGGAGTCAATCTCCACTTTATAACATGAGGCAGCAGGTTATCAAGCAGTGTTACCTCGTATGTCCGAGGAAATGACTTGTTTATGTTGCTTCTTCCCAGGGATGGTCAATTCACTGTTGCTTTTAATTCCTTCATAAAAGTTTCTCCTTGCGTCTTTCATCCGAAATGGTTTATTCCAGAAGGAGTTGCTGGTCCTTTTAATCCATGAAGTTTATAGTATCACAAAAGAAACTAGCTAAAGTAAGTGTGGGACCTTGGAGGTTACAACTGGGGCATGGAATAGGGAAATGGCAGATAACTTCCATCAGTCCTCATGATGTAGAGCACTGTAAGTATTTGTCAAACTAGTGGGACTAAAGACCAGCAAGTTACCAGGACTTGATGGTCTTTATCCAAGGTTTATAAATAAAGTGCCACAGAGATGGCAGTAGCTTTGATTGAAATTGTCTAGAACTCTCTGGATTCCAAGAAGTTTCTAGCAGATTTGGAAAACTGCAATTTTCCACTAAGGTGCCACACAAAAGATGTACAAATGAAAGCTTGTAGTATTGAGGATAATGTATCTATATGGATTGAGAGTTGATTGACACACAGTCAGAATTAATGGGTCTTTTTCAGGTTGGAAAAGCACAACTAGTGGAGTGCCACAAGGATGAGTTCTACAGCATCAATTATTTTCTACCTATATTAATGACCTAGAGGATGGTTCAGATTGTAATATATTTGAATTTGGATTAGTGGTGCTGGAAAAGCACAGCAGTTCAGGCAGCATCCGAGGAGCAGTAAAATCGACGTTTTGGGCAAAAGCCCTTCATCAGGAAAACAGCAGAGTGCCTGAAAGGTGAAGAGATAAATAAATTTGCAGGTCATACATAGGTAGAAGGGCATGCTGGGATGAGAACACAAGGAATTTGCAAGAGGAGATGTAGATAGATGAAGTGAATAGGTAAAAATTTGGCAGATAGAATTTTAAAGTATTCGGTGATGTACTTTGGTAGGAAGAAGCAAAAGTTAGACTATTATTTAAATGGTGATTGACACCAAACAATGCAGTGCAGAGGGTGGTCTCATGCATGAAACATGAAACATTACCATGTGGTTCGGCAAATATTTAAGGAGACAAATGGAATTTTGACCTTTATTGCTAGTCGGTTGGAGGTTAAAAAGAGGGAAGGTTCTTGGTTACGATTGTACGGGTGGTTGGTGAGGCCATTCCTGCAGTGCTGCGGACAATTTTAGTCTTGTAGTTAAAAAAAGATATACTATTGGTTAAGCAGGTTAAGCCTTAAGAATGAAAGATGATTTAATTAAAACTTCAGGGTAGGAAATTTGCTGAATAGATATTTCAGTGCAGCATCAAAAATTCGGTTAACAGGATTATGTTATACTTTTTTCAGTATTCTGGAAATTGATGTTTCAAGGAACCAACTGAGCTGCCTTCCCACTGGCTTCTTACATCTACCAAAGCTCGAAAAACTCTCAGCTTACAGCAACTTGCTGGAAATGTTATTTGATGAGGAAAAAGGTATAGAAATCTTAATCAGAGAAAATGTCTCAAATTCTTCTTTTCTTTACAGTGTTTGATTGGCTTTTAATAGATTCCTTTACCTCTAGCAACAAACTGGATTGGATTGAGAAAACTCCAGGAGATTGATGTTTCTAACAATAGACTTCAGCTTTTACCCTGTACATTCCTGAACTGCTGCAAGTCCCTCAGCAGCTTGAAAGCATCTCAGAATGCACTCAAGGACTTTCCGGAACCCTGGGCCTGTCCTTTGGTAAGCATAGTTGCACAGAATTCTCAGGGAGTGTAAGGCTGAGAGGGTCGTCTGGAATAGTAGCAGGTTTTACCTCGCAGGTTTTAACTACTCTGCTCAGAAAATCCATAACTAATAGTTGTATTGGTAATATAGAGCTTGAGTGTTGCTAAAAAATGCAATGTGCTATCTCAGCTTTTTCATTTTGCCCGCATCATGACAGATGGAAGAATACTAAATTTCAAAGGGAATGATAAACCACTCTGCATGAGAAAAGTGTGCTGATCAGGTGGCAGATTGACTAATCGGAGCCAAGGCATTACTGCAGAGCATATATTATGTAATTGTTGTCCTCTACACTTTCGTTTATATCAAAAAAGGCACATGATATTGGCATGTTATGTTTTAATGCAGAAGACTGGTTCCTGCATATGAATATCCTGGCAAATGTAATTGAGACACATTGCAATGATGTTAAGTTAGTTATTAGTGTAGATCTTTATACACTCAATGTTCAGCAAATGATGTTCATCACAGAATTGCAACTTTTTTAGATATTGTATTCTGAATATCACAAACGTGGGTTGGTAGAGTACTCTGTCTATTGTGAACAGCGAAAGGAACAGGTATTTGAAATGATCTGCTATTCATTGCAGTGTATGGCTCATGTATCTGTCATTACACTTACTGAGATCCATATGTCACATTACTCAGATGTATGGTAGGCAGACAGTATTATTGGCCTAATAGCAAAATCCTGTTGGTGGATCTTAATATTAGTGTTGTTACTACAATGAATAGCTAAGCTATATGTTTGAGCCATCTTCGCTTTCAAGGGTAAATTAGATTAGATTAGATTAGATTACTTACAGTGTGGAAACAGGCCGTTCGGCCCAACAAGTCCACACCGACCCGCCGAAGCGCAACCCAGCCATACCCCTACATTTACCCCTTTACCTAACACTACGGGCAATTTAGCATGGCCAATTCACCTTACCTGCACATCTTTGGACTGTGGGAGGAAACCGGAGCACCCGGAGGAAACCCACGCAGACACGGGGAGAATGTGCAAACTCCACACAGTCAGTCGCCTGAGGCGGGAATTGAACCCCGGTCTCTGGAGCTGTGAGGCAGCAGTCCTAACCACTGTGGTACTTGTAAGTATATGTATTCACAGCAACCCATAATTTGATTATACCACTTGATAATATTGATGTGCTCAACTTTAGTATCAAGCTTACATGGTGAGCAAATGGCTTGGACAAAAGTAAGGCCAACCTTATGGCATGTGGAGCAGTTGGAATTCCAATGTTTATATTGACCACTGCAGGTAAACTGTAGCGTTTCAACAGTAGGAATTCCTCTTGGAAGGATGAACACCCAGAGTTCGTGATCCACATTGATGTCAATGACTTGGGTAGGAAGGGGGATGAAGTCCTTAAAACAGGATTTAAACAACTAGGAAGGAAATTCAAAAGCAGAGCCTCATAAGCAGTAATCTCAGGATTATTCTCAGAGCCACATGCTGGTGAGCACATGATTGCGGAATTGAGAGGTTGAACACATGGTTAGAAAAATGGTATAGGAGAGAGGGCATAAGATTTCTGAGGCTGGTTCTGGTGTAGATGCAGAAGATACACGTTGGCAGAACCGGGACTAATATCCTGGCAGGGACATTTGTGAATGGTGTTGGGAGGATTTGATTAGATTGATAGGTCATTGGAATATGAGACAAAGTTCAAATTGGAGGGAAGTAAAACTGATAACAAGAATTAGAAGAGTAGTAAGCAAAATTAAATGATAGACAAAGCAAAGGCAAATATCAAATAAGATCAGAAAGGAGGAAGAGTGTTAAAAAGGCAAAATGAAAGTCATTTTAGCTGAATGCATATTATATTTGCAATAGAGTTGATTTGAAGGCACAAGTTGAAGTAAATGGGTGTGATTTAATTACCATTACAGAGAAGTGGCTAAATAGTTACCAAGATTGGGAACTGGATATCAAATGATATTCAACATTTAGGAAGGATGGGCAAAAAAGAAAAGAAGGCGGAATAGCAGTCTTCACAGAAGATACAGATAATCTCCCACACTTATTAGTAAATCAAGGGACTTGGTAAACCATTACAGACATTTGCGCCACATGCTGCATCTAAGAGCATTGTGGAAGACCCCACAATCCTTCAATCAAACTCTTCGGTCTCTCACGGCCAGACTATGCAACAATTTCTTCCCCTGGGCCATCGGGGGAACATGTTCATTTTATCAGCATAAATTCTTTGCTAAACCACTAATGTCTGCAATGACCTGATAAATGCATCAAAAGTATAATGGATGATTACAACAAATAATAATCACATTTTTCCTTTACTCCCAAGAGAAGGGGAAATGTCTGAAACTAATAATGTGATTGTTAAAATGCAAATTATTTTCTATATTTCTAGGAATTTTGTAATGTTTCTGGAAACGTCTTGATATCACTTCCAAACACTCTGAGTATCTTCTGGAAGAATTGTCTGAAAGAAGCAAATTTTTCTGACAATTTACTGAAGGAAGTACCAGCAAACCTCTTTGAACTTAAGGTATTTGTGCACAATTTTGGAATTTGTATTCTGTAAAAGGTTGATGGATTGAAATCATGGAAAACCATCCACTGGGTTTCTTCACATCTCTTCTATGTAAATCCTGTGATGGTATTTGTCAGTTCAGTTAGCTGGACATTTACGATGCAGAATAACACCAATAGCTTCAGTTCTGCACCAGTTGAGGTTACTATGAAGACTCCCCTTCTCTACCTCTCCCCTCACCTAAGTTGTGGTGTAAACTATCACCCGTCATCTCTGTCTAATGAGAGAGCAACCCTGTGGTCTGGTAAGACTATGGCGACTTTACTATAATGGTGCAGATTTGGATAAAGGAAGCGAGAGTTGTATATTACTGTCTGCTTCCAACATTGAGTTTCGAGGCACAATGAGTTGTGTACAGAGAAACCTCGGATAATCGAATGCTGGATAACACGGTTTAGCCAAGCATTGGGATCTTGCAATCTTGTTTGAATAATCCGAAATTCAGATAATCGACATTCTTCTGTAGATGGGAGCAGGAAGTTACAGTTTGAGTAAGTGACACTTCAGTTATACAGGACCTTCACCAGGCCCTATCTGGAGTACTGAGTTCAACTTTGAGCAGTGTGTCACAGAAGGATATATTCATCTCAGAGTATCAGTTCACCACAGGAGTAGCTGGACCCAAAAGGGTTAAATTGTGGGATAATTTACGTAAAGTGAAGATTTTTTTTGAAAGGGAGATTTTGAAACACCAGACCACACAACAGGTCATAGAAAATGGAATTCTTAACAACCTTACACCAAAAGCTGAGGGTAAATTGGAGCTTTCTGTACTTATATGAATAGATTTTCCTTAGGTAACAATCTTAAACCATATGAAGTAAATGTGTCCAATGGGTTTTAAGGTCAGCTTCAATCTGATTGAATGGCAGAGCAGCTGAAAGGGCTAAATGGCCTTCTAATTCTGCGCAATCTTCTCATATTCCCTTTAACTTGTAACATCTCTGTTGGGCTTTTTTCCTTCACGTTATTTGTATCACACTTGCAGGCCTGAATTAAATTTACTATTTTATTGAGCTTACCTCGAATGAAAGTAGGTGGTGTCAGGAAACTACTCATGTTCCTTTAATTTGCCTCCTGAGCAATGTCCCAAAAACAGCAACAACTCTCTTTTCCCCACCCCCCAAAAAAAGGACATTTCTGTTCTGCTCCAGTTTCCTGTGTGGACTCAGTACATCACATGCAGTGTTGCTGCTTGGAATTGGTGAATGTGTTGATGTTAACCTTTGCTGATGTCTTCAACTATGATATTTCAAGCCACTTTTTTAACTGACGGCAGAACCTGAGCTCTCTGAAATTATCCGGCAATCAGATACAGTCGCTTCCTCCAGTGGATCAATGGCAGTGCTCTAGCCTGAAATCACTTGATCTCTCTCGAAATCATCTTGGAAAGTAAGTACTGTCCAACACCATGTTTAAAATTACAAATGTTTTCATTATTTGGAGTGGGAGCCTCATGTGAATTCGTCCCATGTGCTCACCCTGATTTTTTCTCTGGAATGCACTCTGAGTGTCCATGGAGCATTGGGATGGAAGTCATTGATCCTGCGCAGTAAGTTTGGACTTTAGTTGTGATAATCATAGAGCCTGCCAGTGACATTCTGGGCAGAAATCCTGCTATAACCTGGGATACCCAGCACTGCTGCAGTCACTAGTCAGGGACAGGACAGAGAATCGTTTAACATTCTCTAGCACCCAATTCAGAATTTTTAAATGAGGAAACATGTAGCTATGTCAATCACAAATGACTTATCACCAATGTGACCAGTCCCCAAGTCTCAGCCTACTCAGCCCAGCAGTTGTTAGGTTTGGTGTTTAATTTCCATGTTTCTGCACATGGAACAGGACAGAACATGGGGGAGGAATCTGCTGCTGAGGCTAATCATTTACTCTCCCTGATTGCCCAATGTCACTGCTGCCTGCATCTTCTCTTCCCACCCATAGTGATCTCATCTTTGTGATAAGTGTGTGAAGTATCACCATAGAGCTTTGTGTCACATGGGAGACCTATTGAGTTCATGGCTCTTTCTAGAGCCATCCAATCAGTCCCATTCATCGCCGTGTTGCCCATGTAAATATCAGGAACCAGATTGCCCTGTAGCTGGTTATTTCTGGGATGGCTTGAATTGAGATTTTTGCCCCTATTTGGTGAAAGATGAACAAACAAATTCAGGCAGGTGGCAGGTGAATTTAATACAGAGAAATGAGGTGACCATTTTGGCAGGAGGAATAGGGAGAGGTCAATACTGAGACTGTACCATGTCACCCATGGAGACTGTCATTTGAGTTAGACTAAGGTAAGTAGGTTGGGAGAGCAAGTTGTGACAAACAGGGCAAAATGAGTGGAGGTTCGTGGTCTGCCCATTGGGGAAAGGGAAGGATGTTGGGGATGTCCTATTAAGGAGATACCCCTCCAAACTTTGACCGAACAGTAAATACTTCTGGCTTCAAACTTGATGTTGGCCTATGCCTGCAGCAGGAAAGCTTGGAGTAGGAGTGCAAAGAGTGCAAGGAGTAGGTGGCCTTCAGTTGGTCAACAGCCACAAACCGCCTCCCCCACTGTGCACAAAGTAGTGTCTAGAGGTGGGTGGAGAGGCCTCAAACAGCACCAATGGCATTACAGCCAATTTTCTGTTCTCCTCTACCTTTCCAGTCCAACTCTGGGAAGGACAAAATATAGCCTGTGGTGACCAGAATTCGGCTCAATTCCCTAGTTTTGTCTTAACCAAAGCTTTGTCATGGTTCAGCAGAAACTCCCTGCTTATGAACTGAATAGCTCTGTTTAAAAACCCAAGATGTTTTGCTAATTGTTCTGTCAGTACATCCTGCCTCCTTGAAAGATCTGTGCATGTAAACCCCAAGTCCCTTTCCTTATCCCTACTGCCAAATCACATCTCACAATATATCAAAATTCCATCTGCCAAATGTCTGCACATTTTGTTAGCCTGTCAGTGTTTTACAATGGAGTATAGATGTATCAGAATATTGCGCAGTGAGCCTGTCAGGCTGTTGCGTGAAGTTTAGTGGTTGCTGCCAACTCCCTGATATATCTTACAACTAGGTGTTCTGTTGTTTTCTGCATGCAGGAGTGAAGAAGGAGTCAGAACTAGAAAAGTTTTTTTTACAACATGGCTAAAGAAAACTTCGGACACAGGTGAAAAAATTCAAGGAAACTTTGGGACTTGCTTGGGAAGAGCCCTTTCAGCTCATAGAATGTTGACGCAACAGCTGGAGTTATTTTTACATGGTCCAATTTACCTACTTGCCCTCTTTTTAATTCTGCTTCTTTCAGTGTTTTTAGAATTTCAATCATTTGTGATCAATTATCCCATCACTACTTAATCATCCTTATGATGTAGGTGTTGCATAAGAATAAGGCGGCACGGTGGCACAGTGGTTAGCACTGCTGCCTCACAGAGCCAGAGACCCGGGTTCAATTCCCATCTCAGGCGACTGACTGTGTGGAGTTTGCACGTTCTCCCCGTGTCTGCGTGGGTTTCCTCCGGGTGCTCCGGTTTCCTCCCACAGTCCAAAGATGTGCAGGTGAATTGGCCATGCTAAATTGCCCGTAGTGTTAGGTAAGGGGTAAATGTAGGGGTATGGGTGGGTTGCGCCTCGGCGGGTCGGTGTGGACTTGTTGGGCCGAACGGCCTGTTTCCACACTGTAATCTAATCTAATCTAATCTAATCTAATCTAATCTAATCTAATCTAATCTAATGTAGTGTAAAGGTGGGTGAACTTTCGCAGCATGGATTGGTACCTGGGACTTGGATGTTGTGGCCATTTCAGAGACACGGATAGAGCAGAGACAAGAATGGTTGTTGTTGCAGGTTCCGGGATTTAGATGTTTCAGTAAGAACAGGGAAGGTGGTAAAAGAGGGGGAAGATGTGGCATTATCAAGGACAGTATTATGGTGGCAGAAAGGGCATTTGATGAAGACTCGTCTACTGAAGTAGTGTGGGCTGAGGTTAGAAACAGGAAAGGAAATTTCACCCTGTTGGGAGTTTTCTATTGGCTTCCAAAAAGTTCCAGAGATGTAGAGGAAAGGATTGCAAAGATGATTCTGGATAGGAATGAAAGTAACAAGGAAGTTGTTGTAGGGGACTTTAATTTTCCAAATATTGACTGGAAACCGTATTGTTCAAGTACTGCAGATGGGTCAGTTTTTGTCCAATGTGTGCAGGAGGATTTTCTGACACAGTATGTAGATAGGCCAACAGGCAAGGCCATATTGGATTTGGTACTGGGTAATGAACCCAGCCAGGTGTTCGATTTGGAGGTAGGTGAGCACTTTGGTGATAGTGACCACAATTCGGTGACATTTACTTTAGCGATGGAAAGGGATAGGGATGTACCACAGGGCAATAGTTATAGCTGGGGGAAAAGCAATTATGAGGTGATTAGGCAAGATTTAGGATGCACAGGATGTGGAAGGAAACTGCAAGGGATGGGCACAACTGAAATGTGGAGCTTGTCCAAGGAACAGCTACTGCATGTCCTTGATAAGTATGTACTTGTCAGGCAGGGAGGAAGTGGTCGAGTGAGGAACCATGGTTTATTAAAAAAGTTTAATCTCTTGTCAAGAGGAAGAAGAAGGCTTATGTTAGGCTAATATACAAAATGCGGAGGAATGGGATTGTGGGAGACATAGCAGTTTGGATCAGTAATTGGCTTGCTGAAAGAAAACAGAGGGTTGTAGTTGATGAAACATGTTCATCTTGGTGTCCAGTTACTAGCGGCGTACCGCAAGGGTCGGTGTTCAGTCCACTGCTGCTCGTCATTTTTATAAATGACCTGGATGAGGGCTTAGAAGGGTGGGTTAGTAAATTTGCGGATGACACTAAGGTCGGTGGAGTTGTGGATAATGACGAAGGATGTAGTAGGTTGCAGAGAGGCATAGATAAGATGCAGAGCTGGGCTGAGAGGTGGCAAATGGAGTTTAATGTGGACAAGTGTGAGGTGATACACTTTGGATGGAGTAATCGGAATGCTAATGGTAGGATTCTTGGGAGTGCAGATGAGCAGAGAGGTCTCGGTGTCCATGTACAGAGATCCCTGAAAGTTGCCACCCAGATTGACAGGGTTGTTAAGAAGGCATACAGTGTTTTGGCCTTTATTAATAGAGGGATTGAGTTCCGGAACCAGGAGGTTATGCTGCAGTTGTACAAAATCCTGGTATGGCCACACTTGGAGTATTGTGTACAGCTCTGGTCGCTGCATTAGAAGAAGGATGTGGAAGCTTTGGAAAGGGTGCAGAGGAGATTTACTCGGATGTTGCCTGGTATGGAAGGAAAGGCTGAGGGCCTTGAGGCTGTTCTCGTCAGAGAGAAGAAGGTTGAGAGGTGACTTAATAGAGACATACAAGATAATCAGAGGGTTAGATAGGTGGACAGGGAGAGCCTTTTTCCAAGTATGGGGACGGCAAACACGAGGGGACACAACTTTAAAGTGAGGGGAGATAGGTATAAGACAGATGTCAGAGGTAGTTCCTTACTCAGAGTATTAAGGGTATGGAATGCTTTGCCTGCATCGGTCGTAGATTTGCCAAGTTTAAGTACATTTGAGTTGTCATTGGACAGGCATATGGACGTACATGGAATAGTGTAGGTGGGATGGGCTTCAGATTAGTATGACAGGGCGGCGCAACATCGAGGGCCGAAGGGCCTGTACTGCGCTGTAATGTTCTATGAGATATGAAAGGCTCGGCTAGGCTGCTTCAGAGATACTAGTTAACCAGGAAGGACCTAAAGAGAGAGCTAAGAAGAGCCAGGAGAGGACATGAGAAGTCTTTGGCAGGTAGGATCAAGGAAAACCCTAAAGCTTTCTATAGGTGTGTCAGGAATAAAAAAATTACTGGAATAAGGGTAGTAATGGGAATTCGTGCTTGGAGTCAGAGGAAATAGGGGAAGCACTGAATGAATATTTTTCATCAGTATTCACATTGGAAAAAGATAATGTTGTTGAGGTGAATACTGAGATACAGGTTATTAGACTAGAGGCATAATGCAACAGAGGCAGACCAGGCCAGGTCCCTGGGGAGAGGGGGCAAGTTACATGTGGGCTGCAACTGTCTGTGGTACATGGGGGCAAAGAGGGATTGAGGCTCGTAAGGAGGGGGTGTTAGCAATTTGGAAAATGTGGAAATAGATAAGTCTCCAGTGCCAGATGGATTTATTCTCAGCTTCTCTGGGAAGCTAGAGAGGAGATTGCAAAGCCTTTGGCTTTGATCTTAATGTCATCATTGTCGACAGGAGTAGTGCCAGAAGACTGGAGATGATTAGAAGAGATAGGATTTATAATCATTTAGAAAGGAATAATTTGATTAGGGATAGTCAAAACAGTTTTGTGAAGGGTAGGTTGTGCCTCACAAACCTTATTGTGTTCTTTGAGAAGGTGACCAATCAGGTGGATGAGGGTAAAGCTGTTGATGTGGTGAGTAGAGATTTCAGTAAAGTGTTTGATGAGGTTCCCCACAGTAGGCTATTGCAGAAAATACAGAGGCATGGGATTGATGGTGATTTAGTGGTTTGGATCAGAAATTGGCGAGCTGAAAGGAGACACGGGTGTTTGATGGGACGTGTTCATCCTGGAGTTCAGTTACTAGTGGTGTACCACAAGGATCTGTTTTCCAGCCACTGCTGTTTGTCATTTTTATAAATGACCTGGATGAGAGTGTAGAAGGATGGGTTAGTAAATTTGCGGACGACACTAAATTTGGTGGAGTTGTGGATAGTGCATAAAGGTGTTACAGGTTACAGAAGGACATAGATAAGCTGCAAGCTGGGCCATGAGGTGGCAAATGGAATTTAATGCAGAAAAGTGTGCGGTGATTCACTTTGGAAGGAGTTACAAGAATACAGAATACTGGGCTAATGGTAAGATTCTTGGTAGTATGGATGAGCAGAGAGATCTCGCTGTCCATGCACGTAGATCCCTGAAGTTGCCTCCCAGATTGATTGGGTTGTTAAGAAGGTGTGTTAGTGTTTATTGGTTGAAGGATTGAGTTTCAGAACCATGAGGTCATGCTGCAGTTGTACCAAACTCTGGGCGGCCGCACTTGGAATATTGCGTACAATTCTAGTCGCCGCATTATAGGAAAGATGTGGAAGCATTGGAAAGAGTGCAGAGGAGATTTACCAGGATGTTGCCTGGTATGGAGGGAAGGTTTTATAGACTCATACAGCACGGAAACAGACCCTTCGGTCAAATTCTTCCATGCAGACCAGATATCCTAACCTAATCTAGTCCCATTGGCCAGCACTTGGCCCATATCCCTCCAATCCCTTCCTATTTAAATACCCATCCAGATGCCTTTTAAATGTTGCAATTGTAACAGCCTTCACCACTTCCTCTGGCAGCTCATTCCATACACGCACCGCCCTCTGTGAAACAGTTGCCCCTTAGGTCCCTATTATAGCTTTCCCCACTCACCCTAAACCTATGCCCTCTAGTTCTGAACTCCCCAACCACAGGGGAAAGTGTTTGGCTATTTATCCTATCCATGCCCTCATGATTTTATAAACCTCTATAAAGTCACCCCTCAGCCTCCGACGCTCCAGGGAAAACAGTACCAGCCTATTCAGCCTCTCCCTACAGCTCAAATCCTCCAACCCTGGCAACATCCATGTAAATCTTTTCTGAATCCTTTCAAGTTTTACAACATCCATCCGATTGGAGGGAGACCAGAATTGCACGCAATATTCCAACAGTGGCCTAACCAATGTCCTGTACAGCCACAACATGATCTCCCAACTCCAATACTCAAAGCTCTGACCAATAAAGAAAAGCATACCAAACGCTACCTTCATTATTCTATCTGCCTGCAACTCTACTTTCAAGGAGCTATGAACCTGTACTCCAAGGTCTTTTCGTTCAGCAACACTGTCTAGGACCTTACCATTAAGTGTATAAACTCTGCCCTGGTTTGCCTTTCCATTTAGATTAGATTATATTCCCTACACTGTGGAAACAGGCCCTTCGGCCCAACACTGACCCTCCGAAAAGTAACCCACCCAGACCCATTTCCCTCTGCCTAATGCACTTATCACGATGGGCAATTTAGCACTGCCAATTCACCTAGCCTGCACATCTTTGGACTGCGGGAGGAAACCGGAGTACCCGGAGGAAACGCACACAGACACTGGGAGAATGTGCAATCTCCACACATTCACCCGAGGCTGGAAATGAACCTGGGACCCCGGTGCTGTAAGATATCAGTGCTAACACTGAGCCACCGTGCCACCCATTTATTTTATCTAAATTAACTTCCATCTGCCACTCCTTAAGCCATTGGCCCAGCTGATCAAGATCCCGTTGTACTCTGAGATAACCTTTTTCACTGTCCACTATACCCCAATTTTGGTGTCATCTGCAAACTTACTATACCTCCTATGTTCACATCCAAATCATTTATATAAATGACAAAAAATAGTGGACCCAGCACCGATCCTTGTGGCACTCCACTGGTCACAGGCCTCCAGTCTGAAAAACAACCCTCCACCACCATCCTCTGTCTTTTACCTTTGAGCCAGTCCTGTTTCCAAATGGCTCGTTCTCCCTGTATTCCATGAGATCTAACCTTGCTAACAAGTCTCCCATGGGGAACTTGTCGAATGCCTAAAGGCTGAGGGATTTGAGGCTGTATTCATTCACGAGAAGAAGGTTAAGAGGTGACTTAATAGAAACAAACAAGATGATCAGTAGGTTAGATAGGGTGGACAATCAGAGCCTTTTTCTTCAGATGATGATGGTTAGCACAATGGGACATAGTTTTAAATTGAGGGTGATAGATATGGGAAAAATGTTTGAGGTAGGTTCTTTACTCAGAGCATAGTAAGGGCATGAAACACCCTGCCTGCAACAGGAGTAGACTGGCAAACTTTAAGGGCATTTAAATGATCCTTGGATAAACAGATAGATGCTAATGGAACGGAGTAGGTTAGATGGACTTCAGATTAGTTTTACAGGTTGGCACAACATTGAGGGCTGAAGGGCCTGTTGTGTGCTGTTATGTTCTATGTTGCTACCAAGTTCAGTACTTGTTGATCATTTCTAATTGCTGTTAAGATGGTGGTGTTAAACTGTCTTCTTGAAGTCCATGCCTAACCCGCCCCAGTGTGCTAAAGAGGGAGTTTCAGGATTGTGACCTGTGCCAGTGAATAGTGACCATTTCTGCATCAGGATGTAAATGATTTGAAGAAAAACTTGTAGGTAGTGTAACCACATGCCTGAAACAAAAGCATGGTGCTGGAAAAATACAGCAGTTCTGGCAGCACCTGTTGAGAGAAGATCAGAGTTCACTTTTTGACCCTTCATTAGAACTGCCAGTAGGTGGGAAAGGCTGGTGGTTATGCTGATGACGGGGTATCGGATGAGATAGTAAATAGAGTACATGGAGATGGAGTCCAGAGAGAGAGAGGGAAAGAAGGCGAAAAGCAAACAGAGAGAGAGAGCTAATGTTAAGCTGAGAGAGAGAAATACAAGGTAAGATGCTAACAAGAAGTGTGAATTATTGAAAATGGGTTGGCTATGCAGCGAGCAATGGATTTGGGGGGAGAGTAACCAAAGTAGAGGAAGGGAATCATGTTTAGATTAGATTAGATTCTCTACAGTGTGGAAACAGGCCTTTTGGCTCAACAGGTCCACACCGACCCTCCGAAGAGTAACCCATCCAGACCCATTTCCCTCTGACTAATGCACCTATCACTACGGGCAATTTAGCATGGCCAATTCACCTGACCTGCACATCTTTGGATTGTGGGAGGAAACCGGAGCACCCGGAGGAAACCCGCACAGACACTGGGAGAATGTGCAAACTCCACACAGACAGTCGCCTGAGGCTGGAATCACATCTGGGTCCCTGGTGCTGTGAGGCAACAGTGCTAACCACTGAGCCACCGTGCCACCTCCAATTGTTAAATTGTCTCCCAAATTGTCTCAAATTGTTAAACTCATTATTGAGTCCTGAAGGCTGTAGGGTACCTGACTGGAAGATGCGGTGTGGTTCCTTCAGCTTTTTATATTGAAATTTGCTCTAGCACAACAGTGGGCCAGAGACAAATATGTTGGCATGGGAAATTATGCTATGTTGAAGGGTGACCAGGTGGAGTTGTGGGATAAATCGGGGGCTGCAATCAGGGGAGGAGTGGAAGAGTTGGGCAAACGTCTGAGAAATGTGGAGACAGGGGGAGAATCAGGAGGTCTGCTGGGGCTGCGAGGGCAAAAAGTTGGGCTGACCACTGAGGAAGGGAGGGAGGGTCAGATGTGCAAGTGACAGTGAGCAAGGAGAATCAGGCAGGCCACTGGGGGTTAAAGAGGGATAATGCAGTAGAGGCAAACCAGGTTGGGTCCCTGGGGAGGGGGTAGCAAGTGACAGGTGGGCTGTGACTGTCCATGGGGGAGGGGGGGGCAAGAATCGGGTGGGTCCATGGGGGGGGGGGGGGACAAGAATCTGGTGGGACCTTGGGGGCAAAGAGGGGAACAAACAGACGTGCTGCCAGTCAGAGGTAGGATTTGGAGTGTTTGGAGCTGTGCTCACTAGGCAAGTGAAGAATATTCTATCAGGCTCCGAACTTGTGCCTTGTCAATGGATGACAGACTTTTGGGAGTCAGGAAGTGAATTACTCATTGGAGCATTCCTAGCCTCTGACCTGCTCTTGTAATTACTGTATTTATATGGCGGCTTCAACTCAGTTTTAGATGACAGTTATCTAAGCCCGCATCCCTGCAATTTCCGTGGTAAATCTATGTTGCTATATCCCTCAATAGAGGGGAGTCTGAAACCGTATAAAGTATTCTTGATCTCTCTCTTTCTGTAATCAGTTTGTCGCATGGCTTTTTAAATTGTACACCTGCTTTTAAGAATTAACATTTATGTTCCTTTATATCACTCTGCTCCATTGAAAAGTTACCCTTTAAGATGTACATCTTACTGCTTTCCACCAACTGTGTTTGAATATTGTTCACTATTTCACTGCATCTGCCACATGACTGATCATGTACATTCTTCCTTACCACAGCAGCTCACGAGTAACCATGCCAACAGGGCAAGAGAATTAGTTATGGAATAGAATTCTCTGACTAATATTCTTTGCAGTATCTACCTAGTGTTCCCATAGCCAAGGGAAAAACAATGCTCAAGCATTAACTGGCAGAGAATTTTTTGGGAGAGTTTTACAGTAGAGGGAAGGGCTATTTGACCTATCGAGTGTTTACCAGTTCTCTGATCCATCTATGTCGTAGCATACATTCCTGCACTTACATTCATTGGTCAGCACTGAAAGGTTAATATGCTGACATTTGGCACCATTTTACTGCATTGAGATGTTCCTGTCCAAACTAGTATTAGGCTGTAATAATCTATTCCTTCTGTGGGCCATTAATGTTGTGGACCAATCCTTCTCCAGGATTTGATACTGGCAATGATGAGTGCAAATGTTTGTATAGCTGCAAGTGCTGACCCATGATGCTGAGCTCTACTAATCATTGTGACAAATTATCCCATGCTTCATCTACCGTCTGAGAAAAGATGTTTTTCCTAACTGTTCTGCTCATTCCCTTGATGAAACCTTGACACTGACTCTCCAACAGGTCTTCCAGTGGAAACAGCAAATTGAGCTCTTAGCTGCTTGCTTGTGGCTTTGCTGAATGAATGAACGAACTTCATTATCACATGCCCTCAAATGTTTGTGATGTCGCCGTTTATGTGCCATCTTAGGTTCAAGATATCTAGGTACAGATATAGAACATTGTACAGGCCCTTTGGCCCTCTGTTACGCCGCCCTGTGAAACAATCTGAAGCCCATCTAACCTACTCTATTCCATTCTCGTCCATGTGCCTATTGAATGACCATTCAAATGCCCATAAAGTTGGCGGGTCTACAACAGTTGCAAGCAGTGTGTTCCTTGCCCCTACTACTCTCTGCCTCTGACATTTGTCCTATATCTATCACCCTTCAATTTAAAGCTATGTCCCCTCGTGCTAGTCATCGCCATCTGAGGAAAAAGGCTTTCAGTGTCCACCCTATCTAACCCTCTGATTTGTCTCAATTAAGTCACCTCTCAACCTTCTTCTCTCTGACGAAAACAGCCTCAAGTCTCTCAGCCTTTCCTCATAAGACCTTCCCTCCATTCCAGGTAACATCCTAGTAAATCTCCTCTAAGCCCTTTCCAAAGCTTCCAGCTTTCCAAATACTTAAGTAGTTGGTAAAAATTTGAAAGAATAATAAATAAAAGTCCAGCATCAGAATAAAATCTTTCAAATGAAAAAGGGGTACTCAAATTATAGTCCATTTCACCTAAATCCATGCCAACACCTAGCATCCAATCCTCCAGGGCCTCCCCTCCCTGTGACGGCCTCTGATCTGCCAGGGCCTCCCCTCCCTGTGACAGCCTCTGATCTGCCAGGGCCTCCCCTCCCTGTGACGCCCTCTGATCCTCCAGGGCCTCCCCTCCCTGTGACGCCCTCTGATCCTCCAGGGCCTCCCCTCCCTGTGACAGCCTCTGATCTGCCAGGGCCTCCCCTCCGTGTGACGGCCTCTGATCTGCCAGGGCCTCCCCTCCCTGTGACGGCCTCTGATCCACCTGGGCCTCCCCTCCCTGTGACGGCCTCTGATCCACCAGGGCCTCCCCTCCCTGTGACGCCCTCTGATCCACCAGGGCCCCACCTCCCCGTGACGCCCTCTGATCCACCAGGGCCTCCCCTCCCTGTGACGACCTCTGATCCTCCAGGGCCTCCCCTCCCTGTGACGCCCTCTGATCTGTCAGGGCCTCCCCTCCCTGTGACAGCCTCTGATCCACCAGGGCCTCCCCTCCCTGTGACAGCCTCTGATCCGCCAGGGCCCCACCTCCCCGTGACGCCCTCTGATCCACCAGGGCCCCACCTCCCCGTGACGCCCTCTGATCCACCAGGGCCTCCCCTCCCCGTGACAGCCTCTGATCCACCAGGGCCTCCCCTCCCTGTGACGGCCTCTGATCTGCCAGGGCCTCCCCTCCCTGTGACGGCCTCTGATCTGCCAGGGCCTCCCCTCCCTGTGACGGCCTCTGATCCACCAGGGCCTCCCCTCCCCGTGACAGCCTCTGATCCACCAGGGCCTCCCCTCCCTGTGACGCCCTCTGATCCACCAGGGCCCCACCTCCCCGTGACGGCTCCCAGTCCAGGAACCACTTCCCCCTGACGGCTCCCAGTCCAGGAACCACCTCCGCATTCCCTTCCAAATAAGTTTAAAAAGTAAGAAGTTTAAAAAAAAAACTTAAGAAAGAGAAAAACCCACCATGTTGGCCAGAAAAATAAGAAAGAAAAAAATAAAAAGAATGGGCAGAGCAGAGGAGCTCTCGCTAGAGCGTGCTACTTTGCTGCCATTTTGACCATATTATTCCGAATATGTTGGACTTATTTTTTAAAAAGTTTCTCATGACCAGTAAATGCAATTGAAAATTTCAGCTGTTCACTGTTGCATCAAAATAAACATTGTAAGTTCTATGGACACAAGAAGGAGCTGTGACCTTGTTAGAAGAGAGCATCTGTGGCTAAATTATGGGAATCTACAGGACAAGTAGGGTTTGCGATAGTTGGAGATTTCAATTATCCTAGGTAGACTGCAAAAAGGTAGTGTGTGGAACCAGGAAGGAGAGAGGAGAAATTCTGGCGCACGTTGCCGGAGAACTTCCTGGAGCAGGACATTTCCAATCCTACCAGGGAGGGAGCTACACTGGATCTGGTCTGAGGAAACAAGGCAAGCCAAGTGGAGAACATCAGATGGGGAATCTTTTTGGAAACAGCGATCATAACATAATAAGAATCAATATTAAATTAGAAAAGAATGAAATTCTGTCGAAGATTAAGATCCCAGACTGGAAAATGGCAGATCTTAGGTGTCTGAAAGTTAAATTGGAGCAAGTTGATTGCAAACTCATTTTGGTGGATGGGACACTGCATGAAAAATGGGAGAATTTAAAAAGAGAGGAATGAATCAAGCAAGATCCATGAGAAATAAATATGGGGTATCCAAAGCTAGAGTACTCAGATAACGAAGGATATTGATGAGGAAAGAATAAAGAAAAACGAGGTATGTGATGCATACGGAAATAATAAGTCATAGAGATCAGGAAGAGTATTTCAAATGCAGGAGAGAGGCTAAGGCTGGAATAAGGAAGGCTAAGAGAAGCATTAGGAAAGAATGGCAAGCTGTGCTGAAACAAATGTAAAATGTTCTTCAGTCAAATCAGTGTAAAAGAAGGATAGAGTGGGACCTATAAAGAACGAGCAAGGTAAGCTGCTGACTGAAGGAAAGTATGTGCCAGAGGCACGAACTAAATATTTTGCTCTTTGTCTTTACCAAATTAGAAGATGGTAACAATGACTTAGTTGAAAATGTGGGTGTTGAGTAACTGAGCAGTACAGTGATGGATAAAGAAGTGGTGTAAAAGGCTGGCAGCACTCCAGCTAGAGACGTCGTCAGGCCAAACGAGCTGCATCCTATATTGCAAGAAGTAAAGGAGCAAATAACAAACCCGTTGACATATTTCCAGGACTCTTCGAACACAGGAGTTGTCCTGGGGTTCTGGAGGATTGCAAGTGTGATACTGTTGTTTAAGAAAGGGACTAATGATAACCCAGCTTGATATCAGCAATGGGGAAACTAATGGAGGCCATAATACGAGATAAAGTAAATATACGCTTAGAGAAAAATAATTTATTACCAGACAGTCAGCATCACTTTGTCACGGGCAGATCATGTCTGACAAGTTTAATTTGTTTCTTTGATAATGTGGCACAAGCAGTGGATAAGGATATTCCTAAGGATATTGTATCTGTGGACTTGCAGGATGCATTTGATGCATGGCAGGTAGGACAGCAACATGGATTAGAAGTTGCCGAAAAGATAGGAAACAGAGGGTCAGTATAGGTGGGCATTTCTCAGATTGGACATAAGTTGGAAAGTAGTGTTCCCCTGGAATCGGTGTTGGAACTGTTGCCTTTTCTGATTCATATAAACAGTTTGGAGGTAGATTATAGAGGGCAAAATCTCTAAATTTACAGATGATATTCGCTAGGGCGAATAGTGAATTGTGAGGTTAATGTTGAGTGACTTCAGAGAGACATTAACAAGTTGGCCGAATAGGCAAACACCGAGCAGATGAGTTTCGGTGCAGAGAAATGTGAGGTAATCAGTTTTGTAGGGGGAACCTAGAGGCAATGCAGATGCAATGGTACAACATTGAGGGAGTGCAGAGGCAGCAGGACCTCAGAGTTCAAGGGCATAATGCTCTGAAGGTGGCCGGCAATTTGAAACAATTGTTAAGTAGGCTTATAGGATCTTGGATTTATAAACAGAGACATAGAGTATAAAACCAAGGAGGTGATGCTACACCTTTACAAATCATTGCTCAGATCATATTGTGTTCAGTTCTGGACACCTGGGACAGCATAGTGACTCAGTGATTACCACTGCTGCCTCACAGTGCCAGGGACCTGCATTGAATTCCAGCTTCAGACCACTATCTGTGTGGAGTTTGCACATTCTCCTGTGCATGGGTATCTTCCGGGTGCTTCAGTTTCCTTCCGCAGTCCAAAGGTGTGCAGGTTGGATGGATTGATCATGCTTAATTGCCCTTGGTGTCCAGCGATGTGCAAGCTAGGTGGATTAGCCGTGGGAAATGCAGGGTTACAGATTTTGGGTACGGTGTTGGGTCTGGGTGGGGTGCTCTTCAGCAGCATGGTGCAGACTTAGTGGGCTGAATGACCTCCTTCCACATGGTAGGGATTCTATGATTTACGAAAGGATGTTAAAGTTCTGGTGAGATTGCAAAGGAGACTTACTAAAATAATTCCAGAATGAGGGATTTTAGATACAAGGAAAAGGTAGGGCTTATTCTCCTTGGAGCAGAGAAGATTAAGTGGTGACCTTAATGTGGTGTTCAAAATAATGAACAACTTTGACCATCAAAAACAGATATTGTTTCCACTGGTTGATATGTCAGTAACTAGGGATCACATTCTCAAGATTGGCAACAATTCGCAAGGAATGAGATGAGGTGAAATGTCTTTACTCAGAGTTTTTAGATTTGCAGTGTTTTGCCAGGGAGAGTGGTAGAGGCAGATTCTACAGGAGATTTCTAAAGACATCAGGATATATATTTAAAAGTTGAGTTTATAGACAAGGCTGGAAAATGGAACTGGCTGGGTAGCTCTTTCAGGAATCGGTGGAGACATGATGGGTCTAATGGCCTCCTCTGTTTTGTAAAATTCTATGATTCTATTTTGGTTTCACTAGTGGGGAACAGGGAGCACTCTTAGTCCTATCTCCTCCTGTGTTTCTGAAAACCAGTGTCAAAATTCATCAGTGTAATCAATGTCTACGCTGATGTGCAAATGTAACACTGCCCCAACAGAAAAGTATCCCACTAAGGCAGACAGTAACATGCAGTGAAACACTAACAGAGCAACATGCCTTCAATGTTTTATTTTCAGTTTCACCAGTTGAATTCCCACAGTTCCTTGGTGAGTGTTTAGAGGTTCTGCACCTGGACAACAACTTTCTTGATTCAGTCCCTCAGTCAGTGTGCTGGCTGCGATCCCTCTCTGAGCTGTACCTTTCAAAGTAAGTCAGCTACTTGTTTATAATTAACTCAAAAGTATGGGATTACTGTAGACTCCTGTAGTGATGGCAGCATGCTTCATTCAGTTCAAAGCTGTGGCCAGATTGTTAAAAGTTTATTTTCTAGAAAAATATTACCATCTAATTAATGGATGTCTGTCTCTGCCAGACTTCTGTCAGTGGAGTTTATTCCACAGAGAGCAGAAATGTCCATGTTTTAGTTCACAAGTTGTTTTGGACAGGTAAACTCTGTCTATCCCTCGGTTAAGAAGGACAAAAATAAATAAAATACTTTTATTTTAAATGGTACCTTAAATTAGAATAAACTGGAGTTTATCAGACAAACTGACTCCAAAATCAATTGGTTGCTCGCAGTGGAATAGTGTTGATTCTGTCTGCCTGTACAACTTAATACTTTTTCTGTTTCATTAGCAACCCTGGAATCCGGGAGCTCCCCGCTGAGCTGGGCCAGCTGGCTAATCTCTGGCAGCTGGACATCGATCAATTAAGTATCTCAAATGTGCCCACAGAGATCAGAAATGAAGGTAAATTGAGCTTTTCTTCGTTATTGCAATGTTTTTTCAACTACCAGTGATTTAACATTATGTCAAGGCATAGGAGTGTTTGCAAGTTAGGCAATAGGGCAGATTAGAATTTAGGTAAGCGAAAAGCCCATTTAGTTCTGAAGCTGTTCTACCATTCAATGAGCCTATGGCTGACCTATTCATAGAGTTTTAATAGTATATGCACTGGGATATCCAATGCACACTCGACGTCCACCATTTTCTAAATTCATCATTTCTATCCTTTTCACTCTCCTGCGCTCAGAGGTGATGACCTCACATTTGCCTGTGTTGAAATCCATTGTCACAGTTTTATTTATTAATATAATTGATTATCAACCCGTTGTAATTTTAAACTTCCATCTGTCCTCACCGGCCTCTGCTCCCTCACTGTACTCTCCCCACTGGTCCCTGCCTCCTCACCAGAGCCCCCCACCCCATCCATGACCACCTCAGCAGAGCCATCACTTCAGTTCCACAGCACTGACAGTACTGACTCTGACCTCTCACCAGAGACCCCTCTCTGGATCCAGCCTCAAACAATTCTGATAATTCTAATGTTATTCTGAAAATTATGGAATTGACAAAATGCAGTTTGTCAATGGAGGATCAACTGTTGCCCAGAAAATATTTTGAGATTATCAATTGTTTGATTTGCAGAATCACTTAACTTAAAATATAAATGAAGTTTCGCAATGAAGATTGAGTTTCATAACAGGCAGATAGAAGAGGGATTTGAACTGAATTATAAGAATAGTGCTGCATTACAATTTGGTAAATGGCTTGTCGCTTGTAACCATTTAACAGGCCCTAGTTCAATACTGACCTATCTGAGAGCACAGCTGCGAAAAGCTGAGCCTTGCAAGCTACTGAAAATGGTCATTGTTGGGCCTCCACGACAAGGAAAATCCACTCTGTTGGAGACCCTACAGTCAGGAAAATCCACTCAAAGCATGTCCAAAGAAAGTAGCATCCAAACTACCAGCTGGGAACTTCTACGACCTGCCAATCTCAAGACAAAGGTACTGAGAGTTTTGCTTGATTCTAACATGTATTGCAGTTCCAGTATAGCATTGTTAAAGTGTAATGCTGTGTGGGTTCAGAGAATCTGAAGTCTCTTATTTTCTTTGTGTTGCTGTAAGTATCAAAGAGTGGGAAGCCCAATAATCATCATCCCTCTACTCCTGATCTGTCCTGAGAATCCAGAAACACTTCCAGTTATACTAAATCCAATGGAGAATGTAGTTCATCGACGTGTTCCTAACTGGGACTGAAGGAGAATGCTTACTCACATCAGCTTCTTATTATAAAAGCAAGCTCTGTGAAAATCTAAAATAAAACAGAAAATGCTGGAAATGGTTGGCAAGTCTGGCATATCTGTGCAGAGAGAAACAGAAAGGTGACATACCTGAAAGACCTGCTGAGTTTTGTTTGTTCTCATTTCCATTTTTAAAAAGCTGATTGAGAGGATCGGTGTGGACTCAATGGGCTGAATGCCCTGCTTCCACACTTTAAGGATTCTGTGGTCTATGATTTAAGAGTGAGAGAAGGAAAGTGGGGGGGGGGGGTTAAGAGATATGGAACCAGGGTGGACTCATGAGATTAGAATACTGCTTGTATTTTATTTTATTATTTCATAGAATGTGGGCTTTACTGATATTTGTTGCCCATTCCTGATTGTGTTGGAACTGAGCTCTTTGCGAGGGAACATTTCAGAAGCATTTAAGAGTCACCCCAATGCTTTGGATCTGGAATCACATGTAGACCACTCCACAATAAGGATGGCAAATTTCCTTCCCTGAAGGACATTAGTGAACCAGGTAGATTTTTGTCACGATCAAAGATTAGCCTTGAAACACCATTATTGAGACTACATTTATCTTTGAGATTTTTAACTAGAATTTACATTTGAAATGATTTGTTTTATTTTCATATGTACCTAAGTACGGTGAAAAGTTGTTTTTTTTTGTGAGCAGTGTGGGCAGATCATAGCAAATAAGAGCATACAGACTTAGGGTGCTTAGACAGAGTGAGGCACACAAGGTGCATAGGAGGTGCACAAAGCACAATCATCATTAGGTATGACATTCCACTGTTGCTGTTGATGGGATTTGATACCTTGTGCCCAGAGCATTAGCCCTTAATATTGTCACTGGACAATATCCGCTACATTACCAACTCCTTTTTTTTGTGGGTTCATTTTTGTGTGGAGAAAAACACGGCAGGGGTCAATTTTCTTCTTTTAGGCTCTTGTGATTTTCTTGTGGCTTTTTTTTTGATTTTCAGATTATATTTTAGTTTTCAGGGGTGCATTTTTCAAACTCACTAACTCATTTATCAGGTAATGCAATCATGTTGTGACATTGCTTTCTGTATTTGTGTTGATGTGGAGGGTATTTCGCAAAGTGTCTTCTGTTGACCCATTTCCTGGACAGCTGCATATTTTCCACATTCCACTCCCATTGAGGTTTTGTTGCATTTTCATAAATTTTTGAGACCTCAGCCTGTTTTAGGTAGCTTCCTTGTTTGCCTACAGAGCCCTGCAGGTTTACATCATTAATGGACAGGATTGGTAAGCAAAATAATGTGGTCATTATAACTCCACTCCTTCCTGCCCACAAAGCAGATTCCACCATGAGAGCAGGATTAAAATTGACTCCAGTGCTGTGGCATTTTGTCCAAAATATTAACTTTTATAAATATGCAATGCCAAAAGAAAGGGCAATAATTTTCACCTTGCAAATTGTCAATGTTTGAAGTCTTTTCCATCATTCTGCAGCTTTCTCAGCCACACGTAATAGAACTTTCTAAAGGTACGTTTCCCAATCTTGCATATCTACCAGGAAGGCTCACATCATTCCTTTGAAAGATATACTTTGATAGAAGTATTGAAGTGTGTAGGAGGCCATTTGGTCCATCGTGCCTGTGCTAGCTCTCTGTTAAAGCCAATCTCGAGCAAACAGGTCACTGTAATTAACTATGGCACAGAACGCTACAATGTAGTTTTGTTAGTTTTTACTCTTTACTTGACAGGTGGATTCCATCATGTTTAATGTGTGGGATGTTGGAGGTACTGCCATAATGTCAACAGTCAATCAGTGCTTTTTCACTGATAAAGCCCTCTATGTGGTGGTGTGGAATCTGGCACTAGGAGAGGAAGCAGTGGCAAACCTGCAGTCGTGGCTACTGAACATTGAGGTAGGAAGTGGACTTTATTTTTAAAAACTGGCATGACCTGCAAAGTACAAACTCTCCAAATCTTTGCTTGGCTTGTATACTACAGCGAAACCTCATAGTCCTTCAGCAGTACACATTAGCAGGTTGGGAACAAAATTGGAATTTGAGTGCCTTTTTTTTAGTAATCATTTGATATGTGTATTGTATGTTAGGCTAGCTATTGGTTGCCTGTCCGTGATCAGTTGGTCGTAAGCTACTTTCTTGAATGCAGCAGTGTGGTGTAGATAGCGTCATAGTGCTATCTGGAAGAGAGTTCTGGGACTTTGAGCCAGCAACAGGGATGGCAGTATAGTTCTGAGTCAGGATGGTGATTTGTGTAGCTTGGAGGAGAATTTGCAGGGAATGGTGGTCCCATGCATCTGCTGCCTTTATCCTTCTAAGTAGTAGAAGATACATGTATGAAGGAGCTTGTGTAAGTTACTTCAGTGCACCCCATAGATATTATACACTGTTGACAGTATGTGTCAGTGATGAAGAATGTGAATGTTGAAGGTGGTGGCTGTGGTGCCGATCAATTAGATCGCTTTAAACTGGTTGGTGTTGAACTTCCTGCATGTTGTTGGAGCTGCACTTATCCAGGCAAGCGGTAGTATTCTCTGAATAAGAGTATTCACACTTCTGACTGGTGCCTTGTTGATGGTGGGCAGGCCTATGGGAGACAGGAGGTAAGTTGCCCACTACAGGATTCACAGCTTCTGACCTGCTTTTTTTAGCCACAGTATTTATATGGCTGGTTCAGTCAGTTTCAGGTCAATGGTAGTCTCCAGAATGTAGACATTCACAAACGTAGGATTCACTAATTGAAATGCTATTGTTTTCGAGAAAAGATTAAAAGTGGTAATTCCCTGGCATTTATCAGATGTGATCGTTATTTGTCGAGTATCGACACTAGTCTGAATAGTGTCCACATCTTGTTGCATATGAATATGGACTGCTGCATTGTTTGAGGATAGTCATGAATAGTGCTGAACATTGTTCAGTGATCAGCAAATATCCCCACACTTGACCTTATGATGAAGGGAAGGTTATTGATAAAGCATCTGAAGATGGATGGGCCTAGGATACACCCTCAGTAGCTGTTGCAGGAATGTCCTGTGACTGAGATAACTGAAATCTAGAAATTTCCACAAACATCCTTTGTGCTAGCTATGACTTTTACCAGCAGTTTCTCTCCTGTTCCCATTGACTTTAGTTTTGCTGGAAGTCATTGATACTGCATTTAATCAAACAATACCCAACTCTCAATTCAGCTGTTTTGTCCATATTTAGACAAAGCTGCAATGAGCTCAGCAGCTGAATGGTCTTTGTGAAAGCTGTATTCAACTTAAAGGATTGATCCCTTCTCATCTGGAACTCAACATTGCCCCAGTGCCTCTGTAGAAGATGAGGGCCCACAATGTAAGTGAAGTGGCAAACCTGGCTGTCCTAACAAAGATGGAGTTCTACTGGAGCAGTCCACTCAAGTAGGGGACAGATCATTTTGGAGAAAGGAAGATCACTGTTGGTGCTAGAGGTGATGAAGATCTAAAGGAATTACATTTGGCCTACGAGGGACTGGAATGTGTCTAGGAAGAGAGATAGGATAGAAATGTGTGTGGCAGTGTCTAGAGGTGAGCACGTGTATGACCAGTGTAGTGTTTCGACCTACGTTCTACAAGATACAACAGTATCTGCGTTATTCATTGTCAAGTGTTCTCTTCAATCGGTTAATCTTTGATCCTTGCAGCCACCATCCCTGAGGAACTGGACTTTACCTCTGAGGGGCAGGAGGGTACTTATGAGAGTGCACACTCCTCTTTTGCCATCGTCTCATATTCTTGCACCTTGGTGGGCTTGCACTATTGACTAAACCTAGGGCCCAATTATTTTGAACATCTGAGCAGCAGATGCTAAGCACATCCTGTATTGCAGACTAATGATGAATTTCCGAGTTTTGTTTCTGAGGCAACATCTTGGATGCCCGAGGGAGATGAGTGACAGTGTTTTTAAAATTCCAGAGTAAATGCAACCCTGGCCAAGGACATTTGAGGAGTCTATTCAGACCATGAGTTGCAATATCCCCTTGTCTGTACAAGTGGCAACTTCCATTGAGAAATTGCCTTACACGGGGAACGAGAAGCAACAACAAATTCCTTTTATGCTGAGTTGTGCGCAAAGCCATTTTATTGACACTCAGTTCAATCGATGAGTGCCACTATGGAAGAGAGATCAGATTTGTGTTTCTGCCAGGTCTGTGCCACCTCAGGTGAGCCAGAATGACTGCAACAACAGAGGATGCTCCTGCCTCTAGGCAGAACTTACTCAAAATATCAGAGCCCTCATTGCTTAGACAAGCAGAGATTGCCTGAGACAAATACCAACAATGTCATCCAGGCTAGTGAGAAAACCAACATCCAGCACAGCCAATGAGGAAAGGGGAGCACCATGTTGCAGCCTTTGCCGCGTTGCTGCACTCTGAGCAGTCACTTGAGACACACGTGGGTCAACATTGTTCCTTATTAGTTGGGTTGTAAATGAGGTTATGGATATGTTTAATCCACCTGCTCAGGCATGTAATGACACATCTCTGGAGTAGGTCAGATTTAAACCCAAGCCTCCTGGCCACCAGGCAGGCACCGCAAGACCTTCATAATATGTCGTGTCAACTTTATTGAATGGCGTCATAATTCAGGTGAGTTTTTGTGTCTGGTGATAAAAATGGCAAGCTTCTTCCAGAGGACCTCAGAGACCCGATGAAGGGAGATGCAGCACCTAAATGTCGCATTGGCCAATATGGCTCGATGTTTCATTGAATCACTTTTTGATCAGAAGCTCCTGTATCTCCCTCAGAACAAACCTCTGACCCTCGTGGTATGGCAGCCTGGCCAACATTCTGAAGTTCTCCATCTGATTTATTGTCCGATTCCTACTTGGGGCTTGATGATGAAAGATATCCTCATTGGACAGTTTCTCTCTCCCCTTTACAGAACCAAATCATGTTGTACACAGCAAGCAACAGCCAGAGAGGTCTGAGCCAGTATATACTGCAGGGCTAGCAAATTGGTCCATTTGTCAGAAACTCATCTTTTGAAAACTACTGGTCCTCTTAATAGTCACCTTGTTTGAAGCATAGCTCATTTTGTATGGTTCCTCTTCAGTATGGGGATGCCTGACCAGGGGCACAGTTTAAAATTTGGGAATGTCATTTAGGTCTGAGATGAGAATTTATTTTACGAAAAGGTTGTGATTCTTTGGAATTCTCTACTACAGAGGGCTGTGGAAGCATATCTTCTTTGCATATGTTTAATTTAGAAATTGATAGATTTCTAATTGCCAGTGGCACACAGGGTTACAAGTATGGGATGGGTAAAATACATTGAAATGTTTGACAAGCTATTATTGTATTGAGAAGTAAAGGAGGCTCAATGGGCTACTTCTGTTCCTTTTGTTATAAGCTGCCTTTTAACTAGATGGCATTGCATACAAGTGTCCAACCATTTAGTTGAACAAGTGCCACAGAGATGTGGCATTGGGAGTACATGAGGTTATGTTAGAAGGTGGCTTACGTCGCTGTTCCCAAGCTGCCACGCACCAGGATCCACAGCCAGTGGATCAAAGCAATCTGCACAATCAGGAAATTAAATCCTTTTCAATTTAATCGCACCCATTGTTGTCCCACACATGCTTTGATGGGCATGTATAAACAATTAGCCTTTGTGCTTTGGGAAGTGCCTCATTGGCCCTGAAGCCTCTTTCTCTCTCAGCTGGTTGTTGACACCACTGATAGTTGCTAACATGGTCTGCTCGATTTCTGAAGCAGTACAGCAGTTACAGACTAGACACAATGGGTTGCTGGTTGTATGATGCCAGAGATGCAACTGATCCTTGAAAGAATCCTGATATTTAGCAGATTGATGCTGCAATCACATTTGTTGCCACGGGCATTAATCAGATGGCCACCTATAATAGCTGCCACGCTTAGGTGCACTGTTCCTGGATCAGGGCATTTCGGGCTTCCATATAATCCTGAACAATGCGGTGCCACATGGGTCCAAGCTCTGATGGCCTTGTAATGCTGCCAGATATTCCTCATCAATTGCCTCATGCTTCGAAGAGACAAAGCAGTCTTCCCCATGTTCATCCTGTTGGCCTGATTGCACAGCAATGCTGGAATCCTTGAACAGCAATACTGAAGGGCCAATTGGACTGACCAGGGCATCAGAACCACATATTCTGGAGGCCAATGGCTCATGTGCTGAGATTGCAGTGGTCTTATTGCTCTTTTGCGATGGTTGTGGAGTTTCTTACTGGGGTCAACAAACATCACTTTACTAGGTATATCTTACCAGTTGGGAGCCATCCACAGAGGATTTGCAGTGGGAAGTATAGCTGCACCATTTGCAATTGCCTCAGGATGATGCATTACAGCAATAGCCAGGATACCTTAGAAGGAGCTGGTGGCAACGGTTGCACAGCTCCTTTCCTGCTGATGATTGTTCTGAGCTGTAATAACGGGACTTGATGGGTGCACTGGATCATTCCACTATACCTAATTGCCTACATTTGTGATATATAAAGTCTGATGCCTTCCCAGAACCTGAGTCCATCCCCTGAGTAGCTGATTACAAGAGCCCAACAGTCCTTCTACTACCAAGGTTGAGATTCCTGGCATCTTAGTGATATTGGAAGCCCCCCCTTGGGCCGCCTCCATGATTGTGCACAGGTCAGCCACCACCTCCACAACTGCACTTCTCTTCCAGCATTCCCAATCTGTGAATGAAATTGACAAATCATGAACTCCTCTTTGTAATTTCCTCTTATAGGAGGCTGTCAATAGCTTGTTTACTCAATGATCTCCTACTGTACAATCACCTCATCTGCTTATATAAGCTTTTGACCTAATGTGGGGCCTGCTTACATTGACAAAATTGTATATGTGACAGATTCCCCTAAATTGGCTTCCTATTGAGCCCCATTGGTTCCAAGCAAGACACTATCCTCCCTGAGATGTTGCCTTCAGAATAATTATGCCGAAGCAAAACTAAATTAGTCAAACAGCACATTGCATTCCTGTGCAAATTTACTAAGCACACCCACTGCTGAATTCAGTACCATCTCTGTGGCAACTTTCAGTCTTGTATTTGTGTTCATGTGCTTCTGTCTGTCTCTGACTTTATTTATGTCTCTCGCTCACTGGCATGCTTCTCTGATCCTTGCTGTCTGTCTTTCTCTTGAGTAATATTGTTCAATAAATGGAAAAAGATTGAACACGATTTGTGTTTTGTTCAAGGCAAAAGCTCCCAATGCTACTGTGATTGTAGTAGGAACACATTTGGATTTGATTGACACAAAATTTCGATCAGAGAGAATTGCTACACTTCGAGCTTATGTCCTTGCTTTGTGTCGCTCCCCATCTGGGCCTCGAGCAACTGGGTATCCTGATATCAGCTGCCGAAATTTACAGTGAGTACAATCCCATTTACAGTGTACGTCCTCCTAAGTTCTTTATCCAATCTGTCAGAATTGATTTCAATAATTTGCCCACTACAAGGTTAGACTGACTTGGCCTGTAATGACTTGGTCTATTCCTCGTTCCATTTTTAAAGAAAGGTAAACATCAGCAATCCTCTAGCAAGGGTTGAAAAATTATGCTCAGGCCATCTGCTATTTCCTCCCTGGTTCTTTTAGTAGCTCAGGGTAAACTTCATCTGACCCAGATGATAATCCACTTTCATAGATGCTCATTTTCTTAGTTTTTCTTCCCTCACTATGCTAACCATTTCTAATATCTCACTGCCCTCTTAATATCAATTCCTGCATCTTCCCCTTTCTTTCACAAAGACAGGTGCAAAGTATTCATTTGGAACATTTTTTTCGTGGTAAAATTTTTACAGTTAACAGTGAGATAATTAAAATCCCCTGTTACTGCTTTATTTTTATACTTTTTGAGATTTGCCTAAGTACTTGTTTTTCTCTCTCCCTCTAACTATTTAGAGGTCTACAGTAAACTCCTAGCAGTGTGACTGGGCCTTTTTTGTTCCACAGCTCAAGGCAAATGGCCTAATTTAGATCCTCCTAACATAATACATCATCCCTCTTCACGGCTGTAATGATTTCTTCAAACAATGTTGCCACTCCTCCCCTTTGTCTCTTACAGCCCCCATCGCACTTGATCTTAACTGGGAACTCTCAGTGGGAATGTTGACATGCCAACCCTGTCCCTCTTTATGCCATGCTTTTGGAATAGTTATTGCCATGTTTCCATTTGTATCTTCAGCTCATCTGCTTTACTTGTGAAACTCCTGCATTGAGTTTGAGCACGGCCAAATATGTTTTGAAAACTTTCTAATCATCGTTCCTTTTGCTTTCTGCGTCTGACTACTGATTTTCTTCCTTCCATTTCAAATGTATACCAACTCAGTCTATGCTTGTGTCCCCATCTTCTGCCAAACTGGTTTAAACCTTGTCCAACAGGATATTTGTCTCAACCCTTTTGAGGTACACAGTCTGACTTGGACAGACTGACCTCTCAGAACCTGTTTGAATGCCCTAAGAATCTAAAAGCAACCTCCTACACAACCTCTGCAGCTGTTGTTACCATCCACTGGGGTAGCATGCTGGAAATAAAGTAACACTATTCCTGGATTGTCACAAAGATGGAAACAGTCAATCTGTCTAAAGTCCCAATTTACCTGACTGACAAACTCAAGTTTTTTATTTAAATGTACTAATCATGTTTCTGTATAAGAAAATACTGTTTATTACAAACACATCCTCTTTAAAGAGGAAAATTGACGTTTCGGGCAAAAGCCCTTCATGATGAAGGGCTTTTGCCCAAAACGTTGATTTTCCTGCTCCTCGGATGTTGCCTGACCTGCTGTGCTTTTCCAGCACCGCTCTAATCTAGACTCTGGTTTCCAGCATCTGCAGTCCTCACTTCAGTCTAAATTGTCTTGATACAATGGGCACGAAAAAACCAAATTCCTAACATAAAGCTTAAACTCTGCCTTTTCTAAAAGTCTCCCCTTCAGAAACAAATAGACATACAAGAAATGGATATGAAAGGTGGAAAAACAAAAAAAAAGCTGTTTTATTCCTCCTTCAGGGGATTTGCAGATAAAGATGAGTGGAAGCCAGCTTGCTTTTGCTTGGAAGATGTCCTGTTTCCTCCACAAAGGAGAAAGAGAGAGTCACAGAGATTTTTAATGCTTTCTCTTTGAGGGCTAGCTGTGTGGGCAGCACGATGGTTCAGTGGTTAGCACTGCTGCCTCACTGCGCCAAGGACCCAGTACAATTCCACGCTCAGGTGACTGTGCAAACTCTACAAAGACATTCTCCCCGTGCCTGCGTGGGTTTCCTCTGGGTGCTCCGGTTTCTTTCCACAGTCCAGGTGAATTGGCCAAGCTAAATTGCCCGTAGTGTTCAAGAGTATATAGATTAGGTGCATTAGTCAGGGGAAATGTGGAGTAATAGGGTAGGGGAGTGGGTCTGGGTGGGTTACTTATTGGAGAGTTGCTGTGGACTTGTTGGGCCTGTTCCACACTGTAGGGATTCTATGAAAAAAATCGTTCTTAAGTTCACTGAAGGTTTGGGGAGATAGGTTGTTTTGAGGTTTCCATGCTTGATCTCAATTCCTCTGTTTGAAGAGAAAGAGGCTGCTGGGCAAGGATAGAAGCCATGAGGACCCTCTGAGCAGAGGAATCACTTGGGATGCAGGACTGTCCTTTCCCACTCATAGCCTCCTCTTTGGGGAATGGGGTCTCTGACTCCAATGCCATTCTCCTGTTTTGGTCTGTTGCAGTGTGGATTGGGCAGGCAATCTGCTTCTCAGCTTGCCCTAGGAACATTCCCTCTTAGCAAAAACATGCCCTTGTGATTCCTTCATTTTTCTCTGGCTAATGGTAGATTATCATATCCTGCACAGTACTGAGGGAATGAATCAATATCGCAGGTGCTGAATTCAGTTGAGACATTATCCATCTCTCTCAGATGGATATGAAAATCGCCTGGCACCATCCTAAGTGAGTTATTCCTGATGTCCTTGATCAACATGACTTAAAATAAAGATTATCTGGCCAATATCACACTGCTGGTTCTTGCAAACAAGTTTATTGCTACAATTCCCACATTCCAACAGTGAGCACATTTTAAAAATATATCACAGGGTTTTAAACTATTTTGGTGTATCCTGATGTTGTGACTGGTGCTATATAAATGCAAGTCTCATTGTACTGCTATTTCAACATTTCTTTCTCACTGTTTATCTGCTAATTTTTGAAAGCATTGTCAAATAAGCATGGAGCTGATGGTTGTTAGCAGAAATCCCTTTGAACAAGTATAATGTATACATAACAGGAAACATGCCTGTACAACCATGTTAAAGCAAGACCCACCACTCCATTATACCATAGACTGTAAGACAGAGGAGCAGAATAAATCTATTTGGCCCATCGAGTCTGTTCCACCATGGCTGGTCTGTTTCTCAACCCCTTTGTCCTGCCTTCTCATCAATCCCCTTACTAATCAACTCATCAAGAACAGCTTATCACGTGGCCTGACATTACTGGAGTGATGTTCTTCACTACTGTATTGTTAGCTGCTTCTGTTATACTACACCTCAATGTTTAGGGCAGCATGGTGGCTCAGTGATTAGCCCAGCATCAGGGATCTGGGTTCAATTCCATCCTTGTATGACTGTCTGGGTGGAATCTGCATATTCTCCCCATGTCTGTGTGGGTTTCCTCCCTTAGTCTAAACATGTGCAGGTGAGAGGAATTAGCCATGGGAAATGCAGAGTTACAAGGATAGGGTATTGGGTGGATCTGGGTGAGATGCTCTCTGGAGGGTCAGTATGGACTTGATGGGCTGAATGGTCTGCTTTAACACTGTAGAGATTCTATTAACTTGTAACCCACTCCCTTCCCTTCCAAGTATCTTCCAGTATCCCTGAGCCACAGGAACAGGTACTGTGATAATTTGACCAGTCAGCCTGATCCTGTTCTCAGTTCCCTCAGAGCAGAGTATCGGAGAGTGGTCCTTCTGCAAAGGGATAGCTAATCCTTGTAGTAGAGACCTGGTTGGAGTGCTAGCAGTCGGAATAACCAGTCCGATTTGTTTACGGCCTTTTTGGGATGGGTACCAGTGTGGAGTTGCTTCTCCTGAGAGTGCCAGTGCTCAGTTCTTAGGATCGGTTTACAGCACATCCCAGAACCTGACTCTCATGGGATGTGACAAGGAAAGATTTCTTCAGCCAGTGGGTGGTGAATCTGTGGAACTCATTGCTGCAGAAGGCTGTGGAAGCCAAGACATTGAGTGTCTTTAAGACAAAGATAGATATGTTCTTCATTCGTGAAGGGATCAAGGTTTACAGGGTGACAGGCAGGAGGGCGGCACAGTGGTTAGCACTACTGCCTCAGAGCGCCAGAGACCTGGGTTCAATTCCCACCTTAGGCGACTGTGTGGAGTTTGCACATTCTCCCCATGTCTGCGTGGGTTTCCTCTGGGTGCTCCAGTTTCCTCCCACAGTCCAAAAATGTGCAGGTCAGGTGAATTGGCCATGCTAAATTGCCCGTAGTGTTAGGTGAAGGCGTAAATGTAGGGGAATGGGTCTGGGTGGGTTGCACTTCGGGTCGGTGTGGACTTGTTGGGCCGAAGGGTCTGTTTCCACACTGTAAGTAATCTAATCTAATCTAATTTACAATGGGGTTGAGAAACATATCCGCCATGGTCGAAAAGCCTAATTCTGTTTCTATACCTTATGGTTCAGTTAGGAACCCGTACTGACTCTCCTGTTTCTACACTGTAGGCCCCACACAAGCCATGGTCATCTAATCAGGAGTCAATCAAAACATTGTTGTAAAGCAATAGAAATAGATATTGCTGGAAAAGCTCAGCAGGTCTGGCAGCATCTTGTTTAAAGCAGTTGTTCCTTGTTCAGAATCCATTTCTCTGTTCTGTCTGCTTTCACTCAGAAAAAGGCAACATGGTCACAACTTCCAGTGTGCTCCAGTAAACATGATGACAACAGCCATGTCTTTGCAGGGTCTCCTTAGTTGAAAATAGTGTCTGTCTTTTTTAGTCTGCAGCCCAAAACTAAAGGATATAAAAAGATGTGGTCTTTACACCAATCATTGATTTGTGCTAACCGCTATTATTAATAGCAAACAATACTGGGAGTAAATGAAGTTTACAATTTTTAAGGTACAGTGTTTTAATCTCTTTCATAACAAATATTGATGGAAATAAGTGCTGATTACTCTGAGAGCTTAATATCTCAAGCCATTCCTTGTGTAATTTTGGTTCACCTTTTAGAGGGATTGTAAAGACAGCTGATAGTTCAGACTAGAGCTGTATAAGACATGGTGCAAAGTGAACCCACTCACTTTAAGACACTGATATGATGATGGTGTCTATGGCAGACCCAAATCTGTAATAGAATAATAACAAGTGGGTATTAATGACCAGCATAGGTTCAATATCTTAGGCAATTCTCATCTAGTTGAATGTACAGTAAGGAAGTAGAATGAAATGTTGAAGTTAATGTACGAAGACTCATATACTGGAGTCGGAATCCTGTTCAGTCTGTATTAGCTACTCGGTTCTCAGTGATTTTAGTATGTTTAGCATTGATTCAAAACAATGAGTTTTCCAGCACAACCTCTCAGGTCACGTGTTAAACTACTTCTGTTATAATTCTCTCCTTACTGTGAGATATCCACCCCTCCATCTCTCCCTTTTACAGTAAAATATACATCTTTCTATCTTGCTGTTTATATTGAAATATCCACTCCCATGTCTCCTTTACAGTAAAAAATATCCATTCCCCTCTCCCTTTTACAGTGAGATATCCACAATTTATGGTGAAATATTTATATCTCTTATTTCTTTTACAATTAGATGTTTCCATTGTGTCTCCTCTACAGTGAGATATCCTGCAAAACACTTGATGGACTGGAAGGGCTTCGCAAATTGATTTTTCAAGTTGCTTGTAGCATGAAGGACACAGGGAATCTAACTGCATCGCAGAGGTTGGTTGGGAGATTGGTAAGTGCTTCCTAGCTTTCAGTGTAGTACAAAATAGACTAGGTATTTTACTCTGAATACTCCCACACTTGACCAAATCCAAGCTTTAACACCCACATTCAATGTCTGGATAAATACTCCTGTTTTCTGCCATGAGATCTCCTGTATTGTTTTAGATTAAGTTAATTTGTGTCTTGTCTGCTAATTTTTAAAATGAATTGACATATATAGGATCATTTCATCATTGTCCAGGGCTTTTGCATAAAGAATGAATGCTCAAGTTCTGAGGGCATAACTGAACATTGCATTCATTGTGCCGCATTCTCCTTATACAGGACACAGGAGGACTCGGGTATGCAGGTTGCCTTGGTGTTTGTTTAGACAGCCTCAGTCTTAGAGTGGCTTAACAGATCGAATACTCAGTCCCAAAGCTAATCTACATCTCTTAAACATACAGAAAATCATGACCTTCATAACCCTGTGATCTCGCACATGTAGGTTGTTTACATTTCTTTCTTGGTCTTTTTGTTATTCCTGTACACAGGAATCAGTATACTTTCTAGTCTGTTCCCAAGGCTGTCACAGGTCTTAGGATGTACAAAATTCCTCTTCAGCCACATCTGCTGGCATGGAACCTTAAGGTGTTCAAGATTTATGCTTGCTAAAAGGTGTCTTAGAGCATTAGTCATCCTGCTCCTGTTAGAACCCCATTTTATAAAATCTTATTTAATTCTCAGTACACATTAAGGAGGATTATATCACATCTTACAGTGAAGCAAGCAGCAAGATTGGACTATTTCATGACTACTGCACTGCAAAGTTTGGAGTTGATTTGAAGTCAATCTTTTCAGAATCAGTAGAGTTGCATCATACGCCTTGGGTGCCACTTGAATGAGTGTTATGTTCCTACTTTTCTCTGATTATACTGAAGTTATTTTTCAGGCAGCGAGAACGTATTGTGGAAGTTTCACTGCAGGGGATGTAGAGCTTACTGCAACCCAATCTGTACCTCCTGCTGCATTGGCAATGTTTTCAGAACTGACTGTTCCTCATTTGTTCAAAAATGAACTTCTGAAATTTAAAAGCGTAAACCTGCATCGTTATTAACTTAACATGTTAGGAAATTTTTTTTTTAATAGTTGGTTCTCCGTTTTGACCAAGTTATGAAACACATTGTAGCTGACGATTATGAAATTACTGGATGTTTCACTGGAACCCAAGCTCTCTTTTTTCCATTTTTGAAAACAAATAAGAAATATACATTTGATCTTTTAATATTCTCCAGTTTAATATTGCTGGTTTCTCCTGTGAACAAGCACTTTGTCACTTTAGGATCGTTACCTTTTACTGTTCAATATCTGGTTGTATGATAACTCATGTTACATGAAGTATGTGCCGTAATATCACGTGATCTTTTCCAATCAGCCAAGATCCTTCAAAATGGTCTAGGTACCATGTAGAGCAATTAGAGAAGCTGTGATTGTCCTCCTTTGAACAAGAGAAAGTTGAGGGGAGATTCAAATTATTCCGGGTTTTACTGGCATAGATGGGCAGGAACTATATTTAGTAGCAAGACACTTGGTAAGTAGAAGGCACTAATTTAAACAATGAAGGGAAATGAGGTTATGTTGGAACTGTATAAAACTTTAGTTAAATCATAGCTGGAATACTGTGTACAGTTCTGGTGATGATGTTTCAGGAAGAGTGCGATTACAATCGAAGATGCAGAGGTTTATGAGGGCTATGTTATTGAAGCATGCCTGGAATGGACAACATTATCCAGTGTAACCTCACAGATTGTCTGAGAGAACTTTCTTTGGAACAGAGGAAGCTGGAGTGAGGTATAGTTGAGGTGTATAAAATTATGGAGGGCTGAGACAGATGGGAAGGAGTGACTTCTGTTGGCATTGAGGTCAATAACCAGGGGGCATAAATTTAAAGTACTTGTTTAAAGGGTTAGAAAGAGGGTTATTGAGGCAAATCTTTATCATTCAGATGCTTTGCAGTCTACAACTCACTATGTGAACGTGTGGTAGAAGCAGAAAACATGAGGTGCTAGAACGTACAGAGCCAGAGGTGCCAGAACACTTTGAGGTGCTTCTTTTGGAAGAGTTATTAAACCAAGTCCCATTTATCTTCTCAATGGATGTAAAAGAAATACTGGTTCAAAGAAATGCAGGAGGGTGAAAGATTGTCCTGAACAATATTTCTCTCTTATTCAGTATCGTAAGAAATGATCTGTTCACCATCACATTGCTGCTTTTGGGCTCTTGAAGTGTACAAAATTGCAGCCATGTTTCTAACATTGCAATACTTTATAAATGTTTCATTGTCTGTAGAGCACCTTAAGATATCTTGAAAGATGCCATAAAAACGTAGGTCTGCCTTTGTTTTAACATGCAGTAACATCAGCCTCCATTTCAGATACCAAAGAGCCACTTCAATCTGTTGAATGCTGTCCTGAAAGAACAACAAAGAAGAAGCAGTAGTAATGAAGTCCAGTACTTAACTGACCAGCAACTGGAGGAGATTGTGCAGCTGACTCCTGACAATGATATCAAGGACTTTGAAGATTTGCAGACCGGTAATTCTCAATGATATTTTGAGGAAAAATTCATTTTTTCAATTGTTCACTTCCTCTTTTGTGTTGTTACATCAGTGCCTTTTTCGTTATTTGTCAAATAGAAACTATTAAAGCCCAAATTGAACGAATTACCTTTCCAATTGGAATCAGCACTGTGCAAAAACAATCAAATTGGAAATCCTATTTATCACTCCACTTTCCATCCGTGGACTCTGAGGCTTCTTCACATCTGCCTCAGTGCAGGAATTCCAATAGGCAGCAGCATAGATAGGTCATGCAGAAACTATGCCCTCCCTTTCTGGCACTAGCTGCTGTATTCCGGTAGTCAAGTTTAAATGTCCCAAAATGTCTCATTGTGTGCATAACTGAATGTGAATGTCTTGTTGTATAAGTGGTAAGAGTGGGTATGATAAGAATGTGAGTGGCAGGGGAATAAGATGTCAGGATGCTGGATAGGGAAGATGGCAAAAAGGGTATGATAATGAGTCGGTTTGAGGAGTAGTTGCAAGGTGGTCAAGGAGGTCTAGAAGGGAGACGTGAATGTCAGGTGTACTGTTACTCAAAGGTTAGAATGAGTTTTTATTCATCTAATATTTCCTCGATAACTATTAGCTAAGGAAATCTAAACTTCCCAGATAATTCCTACGGAATTCCTACAGAATCCCAGTTGTGTTTTCAGAGGCATTCTAACACAATCACTGGGGAATAGGTCTGGTCTCCAACTGTGTGAAAACTGGAAGATCTGAGCTAGTGGGCGGCATGGTGGCACAGTGGTTAGCACTGCTGCCTCACAGCCCCAGAGACCCGGGTTCAATTCCCGCCTCAGGCGACTGACTGTGTGGAGTTTGCACATTCTCCCCGTGTCTGCGTAGGTTTCCTCCAGGTGCTCCAGTTTCCTCCCACAGTCCAAAAATGTGCGGGTCAGGTGAATTGGCCAGGCTAAATTGCCTGTAGTGTTAGGCAAAGGGGTAAATGTAGCGGAATGGGTGGGTTGCGCTTCGGCGGGTCAGTGTGGACTTGTTGGGCCTGTTTCCACACTGTAAGTAATCTAATCTAATAATAAGTGAGGGCATAAGATAACCAACTCACTGTTGCCTCATTGTGCCATTGTTTGGTTCGCAGCTTTCTCCTTCCTTATTGAGACAGGAGCATTGCTGCATTTTCCAGACACCAGCCATGGTCTACGAAACCTCTACTTCTTGGATCCAGTGTGGTTATCTGAATGCTTGGCGAGAATTATCAATGTCAAAGCTTCACGTGTGCTTGCCAAAAATGGAATAATACAAGTTACGGAGCTGAGAAAGTTGCTGATTGGAACTGGCTTCACAGAGCAGACTGAGGAGCAATATTTCCAATTTCTTGCCAAGTTTGAGATTGCTCTTCCAATTACCAACAACAGGTAATTTGTTTTCTGATATTTTAAAATGCTTAGTTTGGATTTCAAATTACTTTATAGCTACCTCTTCCAGCCGCACAACCCTCTAAGGTAGAAACGGAAAGTGTTTAAAAAACCCAGGTCTGGCAACTACTGCAGAGAGAGAAACAAAGTTAACATTTCAAATCTCTTCCATTTGGCCTCAGCCTCATGAGATCTCTAGCATTCCTGATTTTAACCATTCCACTATTGGTGGCCATGTCTTCAGCTGCTGAAGCCTTAAGCTCAGAATTTCTTTTCCTAATCTCAATGTCTTTCTAATTATCTCCTTTTTTTAAGATGTTTCTTTAAAAACCCTTATAAAAGTTGCAAATTACGTTTTGTGTGTCTGTGACAAAGGTGAACTTTCCCTCTTTACCTTCTGAAGCTTTTGACAGTCTTGACTATGCCATCGTCCTCCAACCTCTCGACACTGTTTTCCAGCTGAGTAAGACTGCTGTCACTTGGTTCCATCATTATCTATCAATCGCAGCCAGACGATCACTTGCAAAGGCTTCTCTCTGATTCTGTACTGTTACCTCTAGTATCCCCTGAGCATCTAACATTGGTCCTTCCTTTTTCTTATCTACACTATGTTACTCTATGGTATGATCTGAAATTGTGTTAAATTTCCCATGAATACTAATGGCAGTAAGCTTAACCTCTCCATCACCTCTTTTCTCCCATACAGTGTCTAAGTTATCAGATGCTAATGTGAAATCCAGTAGTGAATGAGCAGAAATACCTTCCAATAAAACATTGGAAAGGCTGAAGTAATCATTTTCACTTGCTGCTCTAAACTCTCTTTCTGAACTACTTCTCTATCCATCTCCGTGACAACAGTCTGACATGAAACCACTCTCTATGCAACCTTGCTATCACAATTGACCCTGGGATGAACATCCAACCTTCCTTCTGCACCATCACAAAGATTGACTGTTTCCATAATGTCACCTGACAGCATTGTGCCTCAGCTTGTCTGAGGCTGAAACCCTCTTCATTACCTCGATACCTGACAATTCAAATGGTTTCCTGGCTGATTTTATACATTCCACAGACTTGAAACTACAGTTAATCCCAACCTCTGTTGGCTGCATCTTAATGCCAATGTCCTATTCCCCTGTCAACCTTGTGCTCATTGACCTATACTGGGTCCTGCAGTGATTGTTACAGAGACATGGAGTCTTAGAGAGGTACAGCATGGAAACAGACCCTTCGGTCCAACTCGTCCATGCCGACCAGATATCCCAACCCCATGTAGTCCCACCTGCCAGCACCCGGCCCATATCCCTCCAAACCCTACCTATTCATATACCCATCCAAATGCCTCTTAAATGTTGCAATTGTACCAGCCTCCACCACTTCCTCTGGCAGCTCATTCCATACACGTACCAATCTCTGTGTGAAAAAGTTGCCCCGTGTGTCTTTTATATCTTTCCCCTCTCACCCTAAACCTATGCCCTCTAGTTCTGGACTCCCCGACCCCAGGGAAAAGACTACCTATTTATCCTATCCATGTCCCTCATGATTTTATAAACCTCTATAACGTCACCCCTCATCCTCCAACGCTCTAGAGAAAACAGCTCCAGCCTATTCAACCTCTCCCTATAGCTCAAATGCTCCAACCCTGCCAACATCCTTATAAACCTTTTCTGAACCCTTTCAAGTTTCACAACATCTTTCCAATAGGAAGGAGACCTGAATTGCATGCAATATTCCAACAGTGGCCTAACCAATGTCCTGTACAGCTGCAACATGACCTCCCAACTCCTGTACTCAATACTCTGACCAATAAAGGAAAGCATACCAAACGCCTTCTTCACTATCCTATCTACCTGCGACTCCACTTTCAAGGAGCTATGAACCTGCATTCCAAGGTCTCTTTGTTCAGCAACACTCCCTAGGACCTTTCCATTAAGTGTATAAGTCCTGCTAAGATTTGCTTTCCCAAAATGCAGCACCTCACATTTATCTGAATTAAACTCCATCTGCCACTTCTCAGCCCATTGGCTCATCTGGTCCAGATCCTGTTGTAATCTGAGGTAACCCTCTTCACTGTCCACTACATCTCCAATTTTGGTGTCATCTGCAAACTTACTAACTGTACATCTTATACTCGCATCCAAATAATTTATGTAAATGACAAAAGGTAGAGGAACCAGCACCGATCCTTGCGGCACTCCACTGGTCACAGGCCTCCAGTCTGAAAAACAACCCTCCACCACCACCTTCTGTCTTCTACCTTTGAGCCAGTTCTGTATCCAAATGGCTAGTTCTCCATGTATTCCATGAGATCTAACCTTGCTAATCAATCTCCCATGGGGAACCTTGTCGAACGCCTTACTGAAATCCATATGGATCACATCTACCGCTCTGCCCTCATCAATCCTCTTTGTTATTTCCTCAAAAAACTCAATCAAGTTTGTGAGACATGATTTCTGATGCACAAAGCCATGTTGTAATGAAGTCAGCCAAGTGGACCTTATAAATGGAGTTCCCTCATTGGGGTTGTTAATCTGGTCTAGTCAGGGAGCTCTGGCTGACAGATAAAAACAGGAGTGTCAGACATCCTGTTCACTCTTGGAGTTGGATCAGTGTCATGGACTCTCCATGTGGAAATATGGAGTGACTTAGTAGTGGGATACTGTCCTCTGTGGAGTTATTTCAGTGGATGAGAGATAAACACGCTGCTGAAGAAATTCACTCGCAAAAGTCATCTTGGAGTTGAGATGAACATTTCTGGCATCATGCTATTGTTTGGGAAATTTGACTTTTTAGGTCCTGTCATTGAAGACTTGATCCAGTATGTGGAAAGAATACATTATGTTTTCCAGGCAAATTACATTAGACCATGTGAAAATCAACAAGTAATTCTCCTGACTGCTTGTAGACATGCAGCGTTTTTGGTTATTAGGAGCCCTACGTTCCCTGAGGCACCAGATAATAACGCCTTTTCAGAGTTGATTAATTTAGTTAATGAATATTACAACCCATAGCCTCCTCTCCTTCTGAAATAGCATCAGTTTTACTCAGCAATTCAAGAACCAGGGGAATCCGTGTTGGGATCTTTGACTAGGTTAAGGCGATTAGCAGAGGCATGTGACTTTGGTTTTTAACCCTTAATGACATGCTGAAGACCACTTAGTATGTGGGATTAATAATGTAACCATACAAAAGCACCTATTAGCTGAAGCCCAACTGGACTTCAAACAGGCACTACAACTGGCTTTATCATTGGAAAATGTGGCAAGTGAAGTATATGAATTGCAGGGAATACACCCTAGCCCGTCCATCTGAGCTTAGGGATCACTACTTGAGTGAAGACAATTGCACAGCCTTGCTTAGGAAGTTAAAAGTCACACAACACCAGGTTATGGTCCAACAGGTTTAATTGGAAGCACACTAGCTTTCGGAGCGACGCTCCTTCATCAGGTGATAGTGGAGGGCTCAATCGTAACACAGAATTTATAGCAAAAATTAACAGTGTGATGTAACTGAAATTATACATTGAAAAATTGATTGTCTGTTAAGCTTTTCATCTATTAGAATACAATGATAGTTTCACTTCTTTCATGTGTAAATCACAAAACTTTTTTTTAACAAAGTTAGGAAGGTATCCTTAACAGAGGGTCTCTTGGTCAGCCCACAGTAAAACTCCAAAGCAAACCAAGCCTCAGCCAAGCAGTTAAAATTTTCTTCAGGTTCCAGACCAGCAAGCTGCCAATATGTGGACTTGAGACAGTAAAAGAAATCCATTAGACCTAATGGAGTAAGAGAACCCATAGGCCAGGGACCAGGCTAGTGAACACCCTGGAAAGTCTGCCTACATCTGACGTGGAATGGTTAAATTGCTTAGCAACATCCCAATCAGAACAATCAAAACAAAGTTAAAAATCACACAACACCAGATTATAGTCCAACAGGTTTAATTGGAAGCACAATAGCTTTCGAAGCGATGCTCCTTCATCAGGTGATAGTGGAGGACTCGATCGTAACACAGAATTTATAGCAAAAATTTACAAAACAGAAGTCTGGCTAAATGATCTCCTGGTTCGAATGGAGGTTGATACCAGTGTAGCTGTTTCAGTGATTGCAGAACCAGTCTTTAACAAAATTCACTCTGGACCCCAACCCTTAAGTTTACACAAGACCTTGGCTAGACTGAGAACGTATACCAGGGAACTTTTACAAATTAAGGGTATAACTTCAGTTCTGGTCTGTCATGAGAAGTAGCTGGTTCAGTTACCACTGATTATTGTAAAAATCCCCAAGCTTAATGGGACAAAATTGGTTCAGTAAGATTCATCAAAGTTGGCTTAACATTTCTCAGTAAGAAATGGTTGCTTGATTGAAGTCCTAATTGCATACCCTAAAGTCTTTCAGGAAGATCTCCAGACTATCGAAGGAACCAAAGCCACCTTGCATGTTGACCGGGAAGCAATTCCATGACTCTGCAAAGTCAACCCATTTGCCTTACAGTCAAGATAGAAGCAGAAATCAGAAGGCTGGAAAGCGAAGGGATTATCAAACCAGTCCAGTTTGCGGAATGAGCAGCACCAGTTGTACCAATTGTTAAGCCCAACAGGTCGGTTTGCCTTTGTGGGGATATTAAATAAATCGTAACAGCTTTTCGAAACTGGATAAATACCAATTCCCTCGTATAGAGGATTTATACGCAGAACTGGCAGGAGAGCTGTCCTTTATGAAGCTGAACATGAGCCATGCATATTTACAATTGCCATTAGATAAGGATTCCCAGAAGTATGCTACAATTAATAGCCATAAGGGTTTGTACCAATACACAAGACTGCCATTTGGAGTACTGTCAGCCTGTGCAATTTTTCAGCAGACAATGGACAACATTTTACAAAGTGTACCCAAGATCACAATTTATCTGGATGATATGCTAACAGGGAAGAACAGTAAGGAGCACTTAGAGAACTTGGACATAGTCCTTGGATGTTTCTCCCAGGCAAGCATAGGCCTCAGAAGGGAAAAGTGTGTGTTCCAGGCTCCCCAAATAACTGTCTTGGGCTACAAGGTCTGCAAGACTGGGTTACACCCGTCGGAAGATAAAGTGGGAGTGATCAAATCTGCTCTGGATTTTATGTCCATATCGAAGCTTAAGTCTTTCCTTGGGCTGATGAGCTATTACAGAAAGGTCATACATAACCTGGCTTCCATCTAGGCACCTTTAAATTAATTCTTAAAAGGTCAGCGTTGGAAATGTTCGCACAGCCAAACCATAGTCTTCAGAGAAGTGAAGGAACAGCTATCATCCTCTAAGACGTTGGCACACTATGATCCCAAGCGAGATCTGACATTGACATGTGATGCCTCCCCATATGACATCAGGGTAGTATTAGCTCATAGGTGGCCAAATGGAGAGGAATGCCCAATAGCTTATGCATCTACAACTTTGGCTAATGCATAGCGTAAATGTGCCCACGTAGAGAAGGAAAGTTTGACGGTCATATTTGCAGTTAGGATGTTCCACAAATACCTTTTACAGTCATAAATTTGTATTAATAATGGATCACAAATCCCTGCCAGGTCCACGTAAAGAGGACACGGCAGTACTGCCCATAGCTTCAGGGCGAATTCAGTGGTAGGCTGTAAATCTAAAGTGCAGATAATTACAAGTTGGAACACAGTACTGGACGCCAAGTAGCAGATGCATTCAGCCACCTCTTACTCACAGATACACAATCAGTGCTACCACTGGAAGACTCAATAATGGTTTTAAATTTTCTGGACGCACTTCTAGTCACAGCTGACAGTATCAGATCTTGGATGCAGAAAGATCTGGTTCTGGCAAAATTGAAACATCTGGTGGTGATGTGGGAAACCAAAGAGCAGCCACACCCAGAATTGAAACCTTTTTGACCCTGTAGAGACCAGATCACAGCAAAGGACAGCATATTATTATGGAGAACAAGAGTGATGGCCGTGAGCAAAGGTCACTGCCAGATACTGACTGAAGTCCACCAGAAGTTTCCAAAATGAATATGTTGACAAAAGTTGTCTGGTGCTAAGGACCCCTTGGTGGGCAGTACCCAGAGTGCCAAAAAGGACAAAAATTACTGCCAGCAGCTCCCCCACATTCATGGGAATGGCTGATAATCCCTGGATTCGGTTACATGTCAACTATGCAAATCCTTTCATGGGCTTAGTGCTCTTAGTCATTGTGGATCTTCATTCAAAATGTCTGGATGTGCAAAGAGTTCATTCATCAAACACAGGAATAACAGAAAAACTGCATGCATCATTTGCAATGCGTGGAATCCTGGAAATGTTGGTCACAGATAACAACAGGCCATCATTTACCAGCAGGCAATTTGAGTATTTCCTAAAACCGAACATCCGGACAGCTCTGTAAATTCCATCAGCTAATGATGTGGCAGAAAGCGCAGTCCAAATTTTGAAGATACAGCCTATTACTTCACTAGATACCAAACTGTCCCAGTTCCTGTTTAATTATTGGACCACCCCTCATGCGCCTATCGGGACAGCACCAGCAAAGTTGCTAATGGGAAGAGGACTCCACGCCGGTTAAATTTGAACTTCTGGGACCTTTTGGGAGGGTGAAGTGACATCAGGAACGCCAATGGTAGTCCCAAGACTCCACTAAATAAGAGAGATTGTTAACTTCAGGGGACAACGTTTGGTATAAGAACCATGAGAATGGCCCTACCGAGGCATAGTTGACACAAAGTCAGTACCAGTGATGTATAAAGTTCAGGGAGGTGCAAGGGTCCTGAACAAGCATGCGGACCATATGAAAGCTGCAAACGATGCAGGAGCAAAACATGTCCATTCCTCGACTGCCCTTTCTGACTGTTCCAGAACCCATGGGTTCTCCCTCTCCATCAAGTATTGGAGATACCTTGTGACCTGAGATGGACAGGACAGATATCACCATTTCAAAGCCTTTTCTGTCTGAAAAAAGAGAATGAATTTTATTCTGAGATGCTCTGGCTGCACAAGGCAAGCTACAATGCATTGCACATCACCCATATCAGAGATAGAGTTGGTGAAACCTGAACCTCTTGCTGAAATGCCCCCGGAAGAGTACAAGAGAAAGAACCCACGTGTTTCTTCGGACTCAGAGGGCCTATCCTCTGAATTCTCACCCACAACTCCCAGGTTTTTACTTTCATTCTTAGGATGGTGGCACTCCTGGAAGGACCAGCATTTGTTATCCAATCCTTTTAGTCCTGAAAATGTGGTGAAGAACCTTCTTGAACCACTTCACATGATAGTTTTATCCAACTGAGTTGCTGGCTGAGCTACTTCAGAGGGTAATTATAAATCAACAAACTTAATGTTGGACTCGAATCAAACAGATACCAGAGTACAAATGGCAGGTTTCCTTCACTAAGGAACATAGTGACCCAGCTCTTTGATTTATGACAGTCCTACATTTTTATCGACCCAAACGTTTTATTACAGATGTTTTAAACTGGAACATAAAATTTCAAATTGCTATTGTGAGATGTGTCCCAGCTTGCATGGTTTGTTGGTGCGGTAAGATGGAAAACAGGAGCAGGAGTAGGCCATTCAGCTCCTTGGGCCTGCTCTGCCACTCAATGTGATTATGGTTAATATTTAACTCAGTACGCTGTTCCAACTTTCTCCCCATAACCCTTGATCCCTTCAGCCCCAAGAACTGTATCTAACTCCTTAAAAAAATTCAATGATTTAGCCTCAACTGCTTTTTGTGGCAGAATTCCATAGACTCACTAGTCAGTGAATAACATTCCTTCTCATTTCAGTTCTAAGGCCTACCCTGTATCCTTAGACTGTGAGCCCTGATCCAGGTTTCCAGGTCATTGCAAAATCCTTCTTGCATTTATGAGACCCCTCATGTTTCTAAACTCCAGTGAATGTAGTATGAACTGATGCAATTTCTCTTCATATGTCAGTCCTGCCATCAGAGGAACAGTCCTGTACACTCCCTTCATTACACTCCCTTAGTAGTCAGAGCATCCTTTCCCAGATAACCACTGTGTTTCCTCCTTTCCAACTTTGAAAACTCAATTCATTTGGCTGTAGTAACATCGTACATGCACAAATTACGAAGTTATGTAAAATGACCAGCCTAATATAAATACAGGATATTATATCAATTTTTTTTTTAAATCTAAAGGAAAAAGATAGAGTTTGAGCCGCTAATCTTTATGCGAAGTAGTCGTGAATGTAATTCAAAGAACAGTCATTATTGCTGATTGATGTGACTGTACTTTTCTCACCAGTTACCTCCTCCCACATCTGTTGCCATCAAAGCCAGGATTCGAAATCAGTAACTTGCGAAGCAAGAGCACCAACACCATCCAGAGACTTTTCAAAATGAACTTTGTGCCCGTTGGCTTTTGGCAACGATTTATTACACGCATCTTGATTAGCTTGGCAGAGATGGATGCCCAGGTATGACCTATATTGCCAACTTCGTCATACAGATAGAGACTTTCCAGTATTGCTGGCTGGTTGTACTTCCTTCCAACATGACATTGGATTTTATGCAGAATTTAGATGTTCCGAACAGTTTTCTTAGAATGTAGAATAATACAGCACAGGACCGGGCCCTTCGGCCCATGATGTTGTGCCAAGCATGACGCAAAACTAAACCAATTCCTTCTGCTTATCCTTGATCAGTATCCCTCCATTCCTTGCTTAGTCATATGCTTATCTAAAAGTCCCTAAAATGCTCCTAAAGTTTTGCCTCCTTCATTACCCCAGCAGTGCGTTCCAGACTCCTCCCACTCTCTGTGTAAAAACAAACTTTCCCCTCACATATCGTTAGAACTTTCCCCCATCACCTGAAATGCATGGCTCCAAAAAGAGAGTATGAGATGGATCTGACAGATAAGGGTAAAGATAATCCCAAGAAGTTCTATAGCTAAATTAAGAGTAAAAGGGCCAGTAGCGAGAGAATAGGATCCTTAAAGACCAGCATGTTGGTCTGTGTGTGGAGCCAAAGAGATGGGGAAGATTTTTAATGAGCATTTCTCCTCCTTGTTTACTGAGGTCAAAATCATGGATGCTAAGGAAATCAGGGAAACAAGTAGGAATGTTTTGGACTGCATATGTATTAACAAAGAGGAGGTGTTTGCATCCTTGAAGCACATTAGGATGGATAACTCCCGGAGGCCTGATCAAGTCCATCCTCTGATGTTGTGGGAGGCTTGGGAAGAAATTGCAGAGGCTCTTGCAGAGAGTTTTGTTTCATCTTTAGCCACTGGTGAAGTTCTGGAAGACTGGAGGGTGGTTAATGTTGTTCCATCCTTTACGAAAGGTAGCAAGGACAAGCCAGGGAAGTACAGGCCAATGAGCCTGACATCAATGGTAGGCAAGTTGTTGGAGAGGTTACTGAGAGATAGGATTAACCAACATTTGGATAGTCAAGGTCTGATTAGGGATAGTCAGCATGGATTTGAGCGCAGGAAGTCATATCTGACAATTCTTCTAGAGTTTTCAAGAGATAACCTAGAGGACAGATGAATAGGGCAGTGGATGTTGTCTTCAGTGGACTTCAGTAAATCCTTTGTCAAAGTCCTGCACTGCAGGCCAGTCATGAAGGTTAGGCCGCATGGGATCCAGGGAGAGCTAGCTAATTGGATTCAAAATTGACTCGATGGTAGGAGGGTGATGGCTGAAGATAGTTTCTCAGACTGGAGGCCTGTGACTAGTGATGTGTCACAGGGGTCGATGCTGGAACCTTTGTTATTTGTTATTTACATCAATGATCTGGATGTAAATGTACAAGGCATGATTAGTAAGTTTGCAAATGATACAAAATTAGGAGGTATTGTCGATAGTGAGGAAGGTTATCAGAAATTACAGAAGGATCTTGATCAGATGGAGAAGTGGACTGGAGATTGGCAAATAGAACTCAACAGAGATAAGTGTGACGTGTTGCACTTTGGAAAGTCAAACCAAGGTAGGACTTATACAGTAAGTGGTCAGGTCCTGAGGAGTGTGGTGGTGTTTGAGGGACCGAGGAGTACAAGTACAGAGTTCTTTGAAAGCAGCATCACAAATAGACAGGGTGATGAAGCCAGCATTTAGCATGCTGGCCTTCATCGGTCGAGGTGTTGAGTTTAGGAGTTGGGACATTACGTTACAGTTGTGTAAGTCATTGGTGAGGCTGCATTTGGAATATTGTGTACAATTTTGACCACTCTGTTATACGAAAGACATAGTTAAACTGGAAAGAGTGTAAAGAAGATTTTCAAGGATGTTGCCAGGACTGAGCGGCACAGTGGTCCTTCACAGTGCCAGGGACCTGGGTTCAATTCTCGTCTCAGGCGACTGTCCTGTATGGTGTTTGCACATTCTCCCCTTGGTTTTTTGTCAGTTTCCTCCCAAATATGTGCAGGTTAGATGAATTGGCCATGTTAAATTACCCAGTGTTAGGTGAATTTGTCAAGGGTAAATATAAGGTAGGGGAATGGGTCTGGGTGGGGTACTCTTCGGAGGGTTGTGTGGACTTATTGGGTCAAAGTGCCTGTTTGCATACTGGTAGGGAATCTAATCCAGTCGGCCTGAGATATAGGGAGAGGTTAGCCAGGATAGGACTTCATTCCTTGGAATGTAGGAGAATGAGGGGTGACCTTATTGAGGTGTATAAAATCATGAGGGGCATAGATCGGATGAGTGCACGTAGTCTTTTTCCCAGAGATGGGGAGAATTGAAAGCTTGAGGCATAGGTTTAAGGTAAGAGGGGAACAATTTAAGTAGGATTTGAGGGGAAACTACTTCACGCAGAGAGTGGAATGGGCTGCCAGAGAAAGTGGTTGGGGTAAGCACAGTAACGACATTTAAAAAAACATTTGGATATGTACATAGATGGAAAGGGATTAGTGGACCAAATGTGAGCAATTGGAACTAGCTGAATGGGTGCTAAGGTCAGCATGGACCAATTTGGGCCAAAGGGCCTGTTTCCATGCTGTACTATTCTATGATTCCATTATTTGACATTTCTATTCCAGGTAAAAGATTCTGATCATCAAGTCATAATCTGTCATTTGTTTACGTCTCATCCGTCTCATCTAATTGTCTGTTGATCATCAATACAACCTCTGCCATTTGTAATATAGATAAGACCGTAGGATGACCATAGGGCATTGGAGTAGAAGTAGACCATTTGAGTCTGCTCTACCATTCAGTGAGGACATGTTTGAGCTGATAATCCTTGATTTTACTTTCCTGAATTTTCCCCATAACCCTTGATTCCATTAACAATTTAAAGGCCTTGAATATACTTAATGGCCCAGCCTCAGTAACCCTTTGTATTAAAGAATTCCACCGGTATGTAAAATGAAGATTTGAAAACTATCCAGAATCTCTGCTCCATTGTTTTCCTTCTCCTTACCCACACTCTTTCTTTCCCTGTTCCTTCTCTCCTCCATCACAGCCTCTCTTTCCTTTCCAACACTCATTGACCCAGAGAGGGTTTGCCCTTGCTTCTCTCTCCTTCACCTCTCCCTGACTTTTCCCTGCATTCCTGTTTTCTGTTCTCCTCCTCTTTTGGAAAGAAGATGGGGCAGGACAAATGAAGAAGGAAAGGTGGTGTGAAGAGCGAGGCTTGAGAAGTGGATGAGAAGCAAAAAGTGAGCAGTGATTTATCACTCTCTGTGGCTAACAGTGACCTCCTATTGAATTCTCTGTCATTGAATAGCTTGTGTCATTGTTGATTAAGCCAGAAATTCTGATGAAAGGTCCCCTATAAAATCTGCAAGTGTTTCCCATTATCTAGAAAATAGAGGCCACTTCTCTCCAAATTTCCAAAATTAGTTGCTAGTCATTATGCTTCCCAATTAAAGTTAAAATCAGGTTATTAAATCACATGATGTGAAAAATTGAGTTCTTTCCTCTGAAAGATATTGTGACTTTCCTCTTTTAAAAAAAAAGCGAAATACTGCAGATGGTTGAAAAAATCAAAACAGAAAATTCTGAAAGTCTCAGCAGCTCAGGCAATAAAATGAGGCTGCTGGTCCATCAAGCTGTTTCTGGCTCTCAGAAGAGCATCTGTACTCACCCCATAACCTTACTCTTTCTCGAACCCAGCAATGTTTTATTCCCTTCAGTTATTTATCCAATCTTTTTTGAAATCCAAATTAAGTTTGCCTCTATAATAGTCTCAGGTAGTGGATTCCAAGTACAAACTACTTGCTGCATCAAAATGTTTTTCCAAATGTTAGCTTTGGTACTTTTTGCAATCACTTTATATCAGTGCGAGCTAGTTCTTGAAGAAAGTGAAGAATGCAGATGCTGGAGATCAGAGTCAGAAAGTGTGGCACTAGAAAAGCACAGCTGGTCAGACAGCATCCGAGGAACAGGAGAGTTGACTTTTCCAGTATAAGCCTGATGAAGGGCTTATGCCTGAAACATCAATTCTCTTGCTCCTCGGATGCTGCCTGACCGGCTGTAGTTTTCCAGCACCACACATTTCGACAGCTAGTTCTTGAACCTAATATAAAGGAAACAATATATTTTATTTTCTCTGTCCAGACCCTTGATGATTTTGAATACCTTGTCAAATCTCCTCTTATCCTTCTCTTCTCCAAATAAGTAGCCCCAACTTTTCCAACTATCTTCATAAATGAAGTATCTAATTGTCAAAATCATTTTTCACCCACTATAATGCCTTTGCACCCTTCCTAAAGCACAATAATAGAACAATGGGGTGCAGGGAACACTGTGGAGTGCCAGAGACTTCTGCCTTCCTTTCACTTTCAAATTCCCAATGTCAGCAATTTCAAATTGACCCTCACTTGCACTGTGCAACCTGATTGAGAAATGGTAATGAAGTCGTTGATCTCTTAGCATCAAGGTACTTGGTTGCCCTGGTATCCTCTGCTGTAATTGTGGCCTTAGGCACTAGTTCCTCATAATTCAGTCCCGCACAACCCCCCTCAATTGCCAACACTTTCTCACTCATTATTGATGATTAATGTGGAGGTCATCCTTTCCTCTCTGACCTTTATGTTTTTGCTTTTTCCCTCAGCTCTTTGAGAATGAAAAGAATCCAAGACGAGGCAGAACAAATCGGGCATCAGTTTACAGCTTCACAAGATCACAGCGTCGCAATCGTTGTAGCACTTTCCGAGTAAGAAGAAACCAAACTATTTATTGGCAAGAAGGTTTACAGGTGAACTACGACGGTGGGTTTCTGAGGTAACCACGCTATTAGTTATTGCCTCAATTGATGCTTCTGTAGTCTATAGTTTCTGAAACTCAGTAAGTCCTTGCTTTCCCGTAGTGTGGAATCTTCTGAGGTAAACTGGAAGAGGAAAAAGAGTGCGGGAATTAAAATCAATTGCCAATCTGAAACAAGAGATTTCTCAGCAGTCGCATTCATCACTGATCACGTCAATTCTCTGATCGATCAGTGGTTTCCAGGTAAGGGAGTGTGAAGCTATATGTACTGGCCCACTATTGTTCCATGTTGTGACTCATTGAGCGGCACTTGCCTCTGAGTACTGAAGGTTGTGGGTTCAAGCCTCACTTGGGAGACTTGAGCTTATAATCCAGGTTGATCGCGCGGTGCAAAACTGAAGGGTGTGCTGCTCTGTCAGAAGTGACATCATTCAGATGAGATGTTAAAGCAAGGTGTCCTGGGTATCTGTAAACATACATAATCCCTGGCATTGTTTTGAAGTAGTGCAGTGGAGTTACCCTTGTGTCCTATTCAACTTTTATCTTCAGGCAGCATTTCATCAGGCTTTCACTAAAGTGCTACAAAAATATTTATTGCACAAGATTAGGGCTCCTGGTTTGCGGAGGTAATATAGTAACATGGATTGAGGATTGATTAAAGGACTAAAATAACAAATAATTAACACATCGTTTTGAGGATGACAGTAAGTACCACAAGCCTCAGATTTTCATAATCTATGTTCATGGTTTAGATGAGAGGGCCAAGTATAATAGAAGAAAGTGAGGACTGCAGATGCTGGAAGTCAGAGTCGAGAGTGTGGTGCTGGAAAAGCACATATTACAAGTATAATATATCCAAGCTTGCTGCAGGTACAAACCAAATGGAAAAGTAAGCTATGTGGATGCAGAGAGGCTCAAAGCAATGTAGACCCAATGAAAACTAGGTAAGAAGATGGAAGGTGATAGATGAATTAGCATGTGGGGAAATATGAAATTATACACTTAAGTGGGAAGAATAGAAAGTACAAAAATATGACATCAAAATTGGAGGTGTAGTGGACAGCCAAGAATTTTACCTCAGAGTATAAGGGGATCTTCATCAGCTGGGCTAATGGGCTGAGCAATGGCAGGTGGAGTTTAATTTTGATAAATGTGAGGTACTGCATTTTGAAAAAGCAAATCAGAGCAGGACTTATACACTTAATGATAAAGCCCTGAGGAGTGTTGCTGAACAAAGGGACTTTGGAGTGCAGGTTCTTAGTTCCCTGAAAGTGGAGTCACAGGTAGATAGGATAGTGAAGAAGGCATTTGGTATGCTTGACTTTATTGGTCAGAGTATTGAGTACAGGAGCTGGGAGGTCATGTTGAGGCTGTACAAGACATTGGTTAGGCCACTATTGGAATACAGCAGGCAGTTCTGGTCTCCCTGCTATAGGGAGGATGTTGTGAAACTTGAAAGGGTTCAGAAAAGATTTACAAGGATGTTGCCTGGGTTGGAGGGTTTGAGCTATAGGGAGACGCTGAAAAGGCTGGGGCTATTTTCCCTGGAGCATCAGAGGCTGAGGGATGACCTTATAGTGGTTTGTAAAATCATGAGGGACACAGAAAGGGTAAATCAACAAGGTCCTTTCCCTGGGGTGGGGGAGTCCAAAAGTGGAGGGCGTAGGTTTAGGGTGAGAGAGGAAAGATTTAAAAGGGACAACATTTTCACGCAGAGGGTGGCATGTGTATGGAATGAGCGGCCAGAAGAAGTGGTGGAGGGTAGTAAAATTACAACATTTAAAAGGCACCTGGATGGGTATATGAGTAGGAAAGGTTTGGAGAGATATAGGCTAAATGCTGACAAATGAGACTAGATTAATTTAGGACATCTAGTCAGCATGGACGAGTTGGACCAAAGTGTCTGTTTCTGTGCTGTATGTTTCTATGTTGGTGCAAAACTATTAAATGTACTAAAAGGAATTTAGTTTCCTTGTTCACATCACAGAACAAAGAACAACTCAGCCCAGGAACAAACCCTTCAGCCCTCCAAGCCTGCACCAACACATTTTGCTCTTCCATATGAAAGTTAGCTTCACTTACAGCACTGTATCCCTCTATTCCCTTTCTATTCATGTATTTATCCAGGTGTTTCTTGAATGCTGCTATTGTGTCTGCTTCCACCACCACCTCTGTCACTGTGCTCCAGGCACTCACCACCCTTTGTGTGAAAAACGTGCCTTGCACATCTCTTTAAACTTGCTCCTTGCACCTTGAATCTTGGTCCCCTTGTAATTGCTCCTGCACCCTGGGAAAAAGCCTTATACTTTCCACTCTATCCATGCCACTCACAATCTTTTAAACTTCTATCAGGTCGCCCCTCAAGCTCTTGCATTCCAATGAAAACAAACCCAGTCTACCCAACCTTTCAACCATAGCTAAAAAAAAAACCCATACCAGGCAACATCCTGGTAAACCTTTTCTGTACCCTGTCCAAAACATCCGCATCCTTCTGGTAGTGTGAACTGTATGCAATATTCCAAGTGTGGCCTAACTAAATTCTATAAAGCTGCAGCATAACTTGCCTATCCTTATACTCAGTGCTTCTTCCAATAAAGGCAAGGATGCCGTAGGCCTTTTTTTACTACCTTATCTACCTGCACTACCATCTTCAGTGATTTGTGGATTTGCACACCCAGATCCCTCCGCATGTCAATAGTCCTAAGGGTTCTGTCATTCACTGTATAATTTTTACCTGTACTTGACCTTCCAAAATGCATCACCTCTCATTTGTCTGGATTAAACTACATCTGCCATTTTTCTGCCTGTACTTCCAGCTGATCTGTATCCTCTGGCAATCCTCCTCACTATCTGCAACTCCCCCAATCTTTGTATTGTCTGCAAACTTACCAATTAGATCAGCTACATTTCCCTCCAAATCATTTGTGTAGATCACGAACAGCAGAGGTCCCAGCTGTGATCCCTGTGGAAAACCACTAGTCACAGCCTTCCATTCTGTAAAGCATCCTTTTACCGCTACCTTCTGTCTCCTATGACTAAGCTAGTCTGAATCTATCTAGCCAGCTCACCCCGATACCAGGTGACTTTCACCTTTTGTACAGTCTGCCATGAGGGACCTTGTTAAAGGGTTAACTGAAGACAATAACAGGCACTTTTCATTCATCAATCATCTTCGTCACCTCCTCAAAAAAATTGATCAATTTAGAGAGGCATGACCTCTACCACACACAACCCTGCTGTCTAACACTAATTAGGCCATTCGCTTTTAAATGCTTATAGATCTTGTCCCTGAGAATCTCTTCCAATAATTTCCCTACCCCTGATTTGAGAGTCACAGGCCTATAATTTTCTGGATTATCCCTATTATCCCTTTTAAACAATGGGACAATATTGGCTATTCTCCCGTCCTCTGGCACCTCACCTGTGGCCAAAGAGGATACAATGCTCCAGCAATTTGTTCTCTTGCCCCCTCCGATATTCTGCAGGACTTGGGGACTTACCCATCTTAATACTTTTTTATGATGCTCAAAAACCTCTTCCTTTTTGATCGCAACTTGGCTTAGAAATTCAACACTCCCTTCTCTGAAATCATCCTCCACCAATTCCTTTTCTTGCATGAATACTAATAGAAAGTATTCGTTTGGACTCACCTGCCTCTTCTGGCTCCACACACAGATTCCCTCCTTTGTCCATGGAGGGAACAAAGGAGGCCAACCCTTTCCCTAAGTACCCGCTTGCTTTTTACTTATGTATAAAAAGCCTCCTTAATCCTGTTTGCTAACGACTTTTCCTGATCCCTGTTAGCCTTTCTAATTCCATGCTTAGATTCTTTCCTACTTTCCTTATATATTTCAAGGGTTTTGCCAGTTCCCATCCTCCTAGACCTTGCATATGCTTCACACAAAATGCTTCACAAAAAGTTCACATGCAGAGAAATGATATAATCGTGTCAGAACCCATGTCTTTTTAATTTATTTTCGAAGCTAGGGACAGAAATGAGGAAAAGGTGTTTTTTTTAAAAACTAATGTTTGAAATGGTAGCTGCTGTTTTGAAAGCAAGTAACCTTGATACACATGGCAGACATCGTAAACAACTGCTAGTAATTGAAGTTCAGATTGCACAGCATAGGGGCTGGGGATTTGTACTGATGCAGCTCTTGTGTGCAACAAGATGTTGATTGGTCAGTAGACTCCTATCGAGTTATCGATGAAAGAGAGCTTTTGCTTGCTGAAACCTGGATTCTCAGGTGGCTGAGCAGCTTGGAGCTGGAAAGAATAACAGAAAGAAAGAGAGGGAAACTGAGTGCGGATCTTCTAACAGCCTAGAAGCTGCCTCTTCTCTGAAGTCAAAAACTTAGTTTAAACCTAAAGAAACTAGTTACCTTGTCTGTAGCAGTTGCTATAAGCCGTGATCTTTGAATTCATAATCATACATTTTCCAAGTGATTTCTTACAAATGATATCTGAACTACAAGGGTCTGGTCAGCCAAGAAAGATCAGTCCAGTATTGGAATCCTGAAGTAAATAATGTTAAACTGGCTTTCCAGTTTTCTACCTCCTTCAATAATCTATTTTCCCTACTTTGTTTGCATGTGGAAGGAGGGGTTTTAGTAAGCAATGATAAATGTATCTATTTAGCTATAGTAAAATTTAATTACTTGTAATAAATAATAAATCTTCAGCATAGAAAACTGCTCAGTGCTTTCTATTAACCTTGGTCTGAAAGTCAGGTAAATTGGACTGCTGTGTGTACCATTTTTTAAAAAAAGTTGAACATTTGGCATGACTCGAAGTAGCAGAATTTGATTTGTGGCATACTAGCCCAGTGAGTCGTAACAAAGATCTTTATTATAAGAAAGTTGGTGGGCAAGGTAAAGGCTGTGATTGTGTCAATTGTATTGGGTTTTGAGTCCACACCGAGGGTATTTTGTACAGCTTTGGTCCTCTTGTCTAAGGAAAAAGGGGACATTTGTTCAAGGTGAGATGGGTGCGCACTAAAGATTCACTGGATTGATTCATGAGGTGAGATGATTATGTGAGATTGGAGAGAGTGAGTTTATACTTTCTGGAGTTCAGAATTAGGTAATTTCATTGAAGCATTTAGCATTTTGAAGGACTTGTAGGACAGATTCTGAGAGACTGTTTCTCCGAGAGAATCTAACATTGAAAGTCATTAGTGGCTGACCCCAATCCTAAGACTGAGAAATCTCTTCCCTCGAGGTTGAATGTTTGGAATTCTGCACCTCTCAGATCTGTGGGTGTTCAGTCGATGAATATAATGAAGATTGACATTAATAGATTTTTGGATGCTAGGAGTGTTAAGGAATATGGGGGTAAGGGAAGAAAATGGTGGCTAAGTCCAGCACTGATTCTATTGAGTGATGGAGCTTCAGAGTCTGTATGACCATTTCGAGCTCCTATTTCCCATGTTATTTCAAATTGCTGATCAGGTCATCAAGCTGCTGATTGTGGAATTTTGCTTTACACAAATTCACTGCTTTTAGAAATTTCAACAGTAAGTTTAAGCCAGAAACATTCGAGACAGATCTTTTCTTTAACCCCCTCTGACTGACAGCTCTTACAGGCACAGAAGCAGATGGGACTCCCTTGGTCGAACAATACGTTCCGTGTCCTCACTGCAGCCCCACAGCAACAGGGGAAGCTCAAATCCACACCCAGGTCCATGGCCTGCATTACTTCAAAATGGAGGACTGCTTGCTCACTGCCATCGAGCGCACACACATTGAGTGCCCCAACCACCCAATGGACCCAGTCTCACTGGAGGAGCTAGTTCCAGAGCTTTTTATGACAGATTTCCCAGCCCGGTAAGAACCTTGTGAAAATGGAACTCTGGGATGTACATTATGTTGTTGGGCTTAACTGTTTAATAGGAGAAAGTGAGGACTGCTGATGCTGGAGATCAGAGCTGAAAAATGTGTTGCTGGAAAAGCGCTGCAGGTCAGGCAGCATCAATGGACCAGGACAACTAACGTTTCGGGCATAAGCCCTTCTTCAGGAATGAGGAGGGTGTGCCAAGCAGGCTAAGAAAAAAGGTAGGGAGGAGGGACTTGGGGGAGGGGTGTTGGGAATGCAATGGGTGGAAGGAGTTAAGGTGAGGGTGATGGGCCTGAGAGGGGGTGGGGGCGGAGAGGTCGGGAAGAAGATTGCAGGTCAAGAAGGCAGTGCTGAGTTCGAGGATTGGGACTGAGAAAAGGTGGCCCCTCTCCGGCCCATCGGGTACATGGCTTTGTGCGTGGGAAATAATGTCTCACAAACTTGATTGAGTTTTTTGAAGAAGTAACAAAGAAGATTGATGAGGGCAGAGCAGTAGATGTGATCTATATGGACATCAGTAAGGCATTCGAAAAGGTTCCCCATGTGAGACTGATTAGCAAGGTTAGATCTCATGGAACACTGGGAGAACTAGCCATTTGGATACAGAACTGGCTAGTGGGTGTGAAACTGACAGAGGGTGGTGATGGAGGGTTGTTTTTCAGACTGGAGGCCTGTGACCATTGGAGTGCCACAAGGATCGGTGCTGGGTCCTCTACATTTCGTCATTTACATAAATGATTTGGATGCGAGCATAAGAGGTACAGTTAGTAAGTTTGCAGATGACACCAAATTTGGAGGTGTAGCGGACAGGGAAGAGGGTTATCTCAGATTACAACAGGATCTGGACCAGATGGGCCAATGGGCTGAGAAGTGGCAGATAGAGTTTAATTCAGATAAATGTGAGGTGCTGCATTTTGGGAAAGCAAATCTTAGCAGGGTTTATACACTTAATCGTAAGGTCCTAGGGAGTGTTGCTGAACAAAGAGACCTTGGAGTGCAGGTTCATAGCTCCTTGAAAGTGGAGTCGCGGGTAGTTAGGATAGTGAAGAAGGTGTTTGGTATGCTTTCCTTTATTGGTCAGAGTATTGAGTACAGGAGTTGGGAGGTCATGTTGCGGCTGTACTGGACACTTGTTAGGCCACTGTTGGAGTATTGCGTGCAATTCAGGTCTCCTTCCTATTGGAAAGATGTTGTGAAACTTGAAAGGGTTCAGAAAAGATTTACAAGGATGTTGCCAGGGTTGGAGGATCTGAGCTACAGGCAGAGGCTGAACAGGCTGGGGCTGTTTTCCCTGGAGTGTCGGAGGCTGCGGGGTGACCTTATAGAGGTTTACAAAATTATGAGGGGCATGGATAGGATAAATAGACAAAGTCTTTTCCCTGGGGTCGGGGGGTCCTGAACTAGAGGGCATAGGTTTAGGGTGAGAGGGGAAAGATATAAAACGGACCTAAGGGGCATCTTTTTCACTCAGAGGGTGGTACGTGTATGGAATGAGCTGCCAGAGGATGTGGTGGAGGCTGGTACAATTGCAACATTTAAGAGGTATTTGGATGGGTATATGAATAGGAAGGGTTTGGAGGGATATGGGCCGGGTGCTGGCAGGTGGGACTAAATGGGGTCGGGATATCTGATCGGCATGGACAGATTGGACCGAAGGGTCTGATTCCATGCTGTACATCTCTATGACTCTATGACTCTAATAAGAAAAAGAGCAAAGATCAGAGACACCAGGTAGCAGTGTAGAAGAACTGACGTGTGCTGGGGCGGAGATCAGTATTGGTTGCTTGCTTAGGCTCTGAGTGGCTGGGAACATCACAAAGAATAAAACAGATGATAAAGAAGAGAATTAAACCTGGGGACTTTGCTTAATGTACATAGAGGGAAACTCTTTCACTATTGAACAAATGGTAAGCAAGAGATGGAAACCAAGAATTCTCATGAAGCACCAAATAGAAGGAAGGTTTTTGAGCTGAGTACTTTCAGTTCATGATTGGTTTCACCGTATCATTGATTTAGAGAGAAGAGATGGGATCAATGAGGAAAAAGAGACATTTAAAAAGATCGGTTTGTAATTTCTAAAATTCTATGATGTTGGGGGGTGATTTAAAACCATCGGCACTGAGCTGAATTTCAGGTGTTGTTCCCTATGACAAGTGACCCCACATGCTAAACCACTACCCTTTGTATGATCTCTCGGTGATCCGGTGCTATGTCACCTGGATTAAGTGTGAAGTCCAAGTACAAACCAGGATTGACTAAGGTTCTAAGTGCAGCGTTACCACCTTCACAGGAAACCCAAATGAAGATTAGAGTCTATGTAGATAGCAATCAAACTTTCAGGGATATCTCCTGATGTTGGCAAACCTCCAATCTCTCATTGGCAAAAAAGAAGGTTCGCTCACTGGTTTATGTTTTGTTTAATATGTTCATAAAGAATTGTTTCCAGAGCAGGGTAAATAAAGTGGAAACAGTAGATGTAATATATTTGGATTTTCAAAGGCATTTGATGTATACTGCACATAACTACATAAGGTAAGTGTGGGAATAGTTTATCAGCATGAATAGAGGATTGACTAACTAATAGAAAGCAAAGAGTTGGGGTAAAGGGGGCATTTTTAGAGTAGCAACCTGTAAGTAGTGGAATGTTACAGAGATTAGAACTGGGTCCACAATTACTTACAATATATATGAATGACTTGAATGATTGAAATACTATCGCCATGTTTGCAAACGGTACAACAATAAGTGAGAAGGGAGGATGACATACAATCAGCACACTGTGTTTTTTGAGCCACCACACACTACAGCACAGACGAACTTCGAAAAACAGAGGAGAACCACCTATACGATGTATTCAAGAAGAACGGATACTCAAAAAACACAGTGCGCAGATTCCTCAAGAACAAACCATGACAAGCAGACCAAACACAGCCAGAAACCCTAACCACCTTACCATACATCAAAGAAGTTTCAGAAATGGCAGCCAGACTACTGAGACCCCTCGGAATCCGAGTAGCACACAAACCCACCAACACTCTCAAACAAAAACTAACAAACTCAAAAGACCCAGTACAACCCATGGACAAGACCAACGTCATCTATAAAATTGCATGCAAGGACTGCCACAAACACTACGTAGGACGAACAGGAAGAAAGTTAGCCACCAGGATACACGAACTCCAGCTAGTCACAAAAAGACACGACCCCCTCTCCCTCATAGTCCTACACACGGATGAAAAAAACCACCATTTCGACTGGGACAACACATCTATCCTGGGACAGGCTAAGCAAAGGCATGCCAGAGAATTCCTAGAGGCCTGGCACTCCAACCACACCGCTATAAACAAACACATAGATCTAGATGCCATCTATCAATCCTTCAGAAAACGAACAGGAAATGACATCACCACAAACCCCAGGAACACCATCCAGGACAAACATATAAATAGAAAGCAGGAGACAACAGCTTCGCTTCACTTGGAGGTCGCCACTGATGATGTTACCTAGCCAGGTAATGAAACGTCTGGATATCAAACCTCCAGCTCAGTGAGCAAACCTACACCCTAAACCTCAACCTGAGCTACAAACCTTGCGATCCATAACAATCATTTAAAATATGAGAAAAAGCAATGTAAGCAACAGAGAAAGCAATTTCTATCCTTTCATGAATGCCTTTTCTAATGCCTCATGACGTAACTCAATGTAGGTGTATCTGATGTACAAACCCTCCCCCAGCAAAACTGTCAATAGTTATACCACATTTTGGGAGCAGAAGCACATAACCTTCTTTTCTATCCAATATTTTAGTTAGCAGTATACAGAATCCAACAACAAAGCAGCTTGTTTTGGTGAATGTTTTGCTTATTAAACAATTACATTTTATATTGTTGTAAAGGGAGACATGTTGCCACAATTTATACTGCTGGAGAAAAGGGTCCAAATTCATTGGCAAGCCAACCTTGGAAGAAACGATGGGAAACAATAGATTTATCATGTTCCCAGTTAATTCAAAAAAGACACAGGCTTGCACATATTCCCTTTTTGCAGAGATTATAGGCCTCTATGTATGAATGTGTGTTACTTCCAGAGAACATACATGAACCAAATTACAAGTTTGACAAATTATCTCAAATTGATAATTACTATCATCCCTATTTACACACGTGGAATTGTTCAGTGAATGCTTTCCAATCGCAGAAACACATCAAACAGCAGACATTTTGCATTGAATTTTGCTACTGTGGCCTGGTTGATTGCAGTCTGTTGTTTACCTACCCTCTCTAATCTACCTGTCATTGTGCCTGTCCATGACAGTCACTACTAGCAATACTATCACAATGTCCTTGTGGAGATGAAATTCCAACATCACATTCAGTGCTCCCTTCATTGTATGTCACGCTGTCACTACATTAAATGGGGTAGATTTGAACTAGATGCAGCAACTAAAAACTGGGAATCCATGAGCTGCTGTGTATCATCAGCAGCAGCAGATTACATTCAACCATAATGTGTACACTATGGTCTGGCACATCTTTCATTCTGTCATTAGTAAGCCAAAGGGTCATCCCTGACTCAATGAAGAATGGAGGAGGGCATGCCAGGTGCAGCACCAAACATTGTCAAAAAGGGTAGCTGGAAAAGCACAGCAGGCCAGGCAGTTTGCTGCTTAACCTGCTGTCCTTTTCCAGCACCATCCTTTTCAAATCTGGCTCTCCAGCACCTTCAGTCCTTGCTTTCTCCTAGACATACATAAAAGTGAAGTATCAACCTGAAAAACTATACCACAGAACTATTTGCATCCAAACAATGGAGCTCTATTCCTGATGAAGGGCTTTTGCCCAAAACGTCGATTTTCCTGCACCTCGGATGCTGCCTGACCTGCTGTGCTTTTCCAGCACCACTCTAATCTAGACTCTAGTTTTCAGCATCTGCAGTCCTTGTATTTATCTAATGAAAACAGCATGCAATAGACAGAAAGTAGTACCACAATCAACTGATCAAATGAAAATTCTGCAGTATTTCTGCATTCACTCATGAATGATGGTGGACAATTAAACAACAAACAGGACAGACCTTTACAAACATCCTTAGTGATGGGGTAGCCCAGCGCATCAGTCATCTTCAGTTAGGAATGTCAAGTGGATGATCCGTCCCAGAATCCTCCTGAATGACCAGCATCACAGATGCCAATCTCCACCAATTTGATTCATGTGATATCAAGAACCTTCAAGAGACACTGGATATGGTAAAAACTATGGGTCCAAATAAATTTGTATCACTTGTGCTCTACGCCCTGAAATAAATTGCTCCAGTACATCTACACACTGGCATCTACCCAGCAATGTGGAAAATTGCCCATGTCTTGTATACAAAAACCAGGATAAATCCAATCCATGTATCATCCCATCATTCCACTCTCAACCATCAGCAAGATAGTAGAATGTACAGTTAATAATGCTATCAAGCAGCACTTACTTGGTAATAACCTGCTCACCAGTGCACCACTGGGTTCCACAAGGGCCACAGAGCTCTTGACACTAAATGTGGATGTTAAAAAAAGCTGAAAGCCACAAATAACATGCCTATCTTTGACATCAGTCAGCATTTGACTAAGAATTGCATCAAAGAGCCCAATAAAACTAAATCCAAATGGAATAATGAGGAAAACTAGCCACTGGTTGAAGTCTTGTTTAAGACAAAAGAAAATTGGTTGTAGTTGTTGGAGGTCTATCATCTCAGTCCCAGAATGTCACCACAGGACTGTCATCTCAAGGGAGTGGCTCATATCCAATCATCTTCAGCAGCTTCATCAGTGACTCTGTGTATAGATTGAGATTAGAAATGTGGATCTTTGCTGATGACTGCACAATGTTCAGCACCTTTCACCACTCCTCGAACAGAAACAGTCAGTGTCTGTATGCAACACGTTCTGGACACCAAGCACATTTGGGCTGATAAATGGCAAGTAATGGTCATAACCATACAAGTGCCAGGCAATGACAAACTCCAATAACAAAGAATCCAGCCATCTTTTGGCGTTCAATGGCAGTGCCATTGCTGAATTCAGACTATTAAAATTCTGGGAGTTACAGTTGAAAATAAACTGAATTGAATCAGCTTTTTATTATTGTGGCTATAAGAACAGGTCAGGGAATTCTGTGATGAGTAAATCACCTGATTCCCTGAAACTAGGCCATCTTGCTAAACCTGAGCTGCTTCACACTGCTACTATGCAGTGACATTACCAGTGGTATTTTACAGAGTGCAGCCATCATTCCATAAGACAATTCAGCCTACTGCACAACTAAGCACCAGTGCCATATTTCAGCATTTGATGCCAGGTACATGGGTTGTATGTCACAATAATTGGCCACTCAAATGAAACAGCATGCTCAATCCATTGTAATCGACAGAGTATAGAGTGTACTCAACCAATCTATAATTACAAAACCCAAAACAAAATGTAAATTATTAGCTGTGACTCCATGTTTAAGTAACACTTGCTGACCAATCCTGAGTATGCTAATAGCTACAGTAATAACTAGTTTGGGATAATCAATTGAGCTTGTAACATGGTTAATTTTAGAACATAGATCATAGAACAGTACAGCACAGAACAGGCCCTTCAGCGCACGATGTTGTGCCGACCACTGATCCTCATGTATGCACCCTCAAATTTCTGTGACCATATGCATGACCTTAAATGTCCCCAATGACCTTGCTTCCACAACTGCTGCTGGCAATGCATTCCATGCTCTCTCAACTCTCTGTGTAAAGAACCCATCTCTGACATCCCCTCTATACTTTCCTCCAACCAGCTTAAAACTATGACCCCTCGTGTTAGTCATTTTTGCCCTGGAAAATAGTATGGGCGGCACGGTGGCACAGTGGTTAGCACTGCTGCCTCACAGCGCCTGAGACCCGGGTTCAATTCCCGCCTCAGGCGACTGACTGTGTGGAGTTTGCACGTTCTCCCCGTGTCTGCGTGGGTTTCCTTCAGGTGCTCCGGTTTCCTCCCACAGTCCAAAGATGTGCAGGGTCAGGTGAATTGGCCATGCTAAATTACCCGTAGTGTTAGGTAAGGGGTAAATGTAGGGGAATGGGTGGAACCTCCTCTGAATCCTCTCCAAAGCATCCACATCTTTTCTATAATAGGGCAACCAGAACTGGACGCAGTATTCCAAGTGCGGTCTAACCAAAGTTTTATAGAGCTGCAACAAGATCTCACGACTATTAGACACAATCCCCCTGTTAATGAAAGCTAAAACACCATATGCTTTCTTAACAATCCTGTCCACTTGGGTGGCCGTTTTAAGGGATCTATGTACCTGCACACCAAGATCCCTCTGTTCCTCCACACTGCCAAGAATCCTATCCTTAATCCTGTACTCAGCTTTCAAATTCGACCTTCCAAAATGCATCTCCTCGCATTTATCCAGGTTGAGCTCCATCTGCCACCTCTCAGCCCATCTCTGCATCCTGTCAATGTCCCGCTGCAGCCTACTACAGCCCTCTATACGACACCTCCAACCTTTGTATCATCTGCAAACTTGCTGACCCATCCTTCAATCCCCTCATCCAAGTCATTAACAAAAATTACAAACAATAGAGGCCCAAGGACAGAGCCCTGTGGAACACCACTCACCACAGACTTCCAGGCAGAATATTTTTCTTCTATTACCATTCTACTCCTTCTATTTCCTTCTTCTACTGTTGGCCAGCCAATTCTGTATCCAGACAGCTAGGTTCCCCTGTATCCCATTCCTCCTGACCTTCTGAATAAGCCTACCATGGGGAACCTTATCAAATGCCTTGCTGAAGTCCATATACACCACATCCACAGCTCAACCTCATCAACGTTTCTAGTCACATCCTCAAAGAACTCGATAAAGCTTGTGAGGCATGACCTGCCCCTCTCAAAGCCATGTTGACTGCATTTAATCAAGCCATGCTCTTCCAGATAGTCATAAATCCTATCCCTCAGAATCCTTTCTAACACCTTGCAGACGACAGACGTGAGACTTACTGGTCTGTAATTGCCGGGGGTTTCCCTATTTCCTTTCTTGAAGAGAGGAATTACATTTGCCTCTCTCCAGTCCTCAGGTACGACTCCAGTGGAGAGCGAGGATGCAAAGATCTTCGCAAGTGGCGAAGCAATTACATTTCTCGTTTCCCAAAGCAGCCAAGGACAAATCTGGTCTGGGCCTGGCGACTTGTCAATCTTAATGTTTGTCAAAATTTTCAGCACATCAGCTTCCTCTATCTCTATCCATTCCAGCATGCACACCTGCTCTTCAAAGGTTTCATTCACTACAAAGTTTGTTTCTTTCGTAATGACAGAAGCAAAAAACTCATTTAGGGCTTCCCCCACCTCCTCAGACTCCACACACAAATTCCCAATGCTATCCGGGATCGGCCCTACTCTTTCTTTGACCATTCTCTTATTCCTCACATAAGTGTAAAATGCCTTTGCTAAAATTTTAATTTGCTAAAATCGATACGCAGAGTCCTGTTCTCTGCAAGCAAAATAAAAGTCCTAGCCTTGCTCCATATTTTGAATCACCTCGGGACTTGGGGAGCTCTCTCTATGGAAACTTCTTGACCAATCAAAGTTGCCGAGGAAACCAGTCAACCCTCTTCTCCTATAATTCGTGATCTTTTGAAATTTGACGTTTTTGTACTTGTCCTGATGAGTGCAAGATGAAAAGTTTCAGCAAGACATCTCTTCACAGCACGATTCAAGTTGTGTACCGCCAAGTGACAATTACATTTATATCAGTCTAACTAATATCTGACTCCTACTCATTTTAGCAGAGGGTTAGTATAAATAGTTATCTCTGTGTTGGTCTTTGCCTAAATTGAATTATGAAAAGTTTACTGCAGTGTTGTTTTTATAATTGTGTTTAATGCTGTTGTGCAGGTTATTTCTAGAAATGAATTGTCTGGAACAAAGTGAATCTACAGACAATATCCTCGGACAAGGAGGAAGTGGAACAACAGTGTACAAAGCAAGATATAACACCATGCCAATAGCGGTCAAGAAATTCCACTTCAAAAAATGTGGACAGCAATCTGATGGCATCAATGAGGGTAAACATCTTAGAATAAATATGTTCAAAAATAATAGCTGAATGTCACGAGTACATTTAAGTTTGGAATTGTGTTCCTCTTCTTTATACCAGTAACATTATTTCAATAGGCAGGAATCTGCTGAACTAGTTTGGGATGGATTGTGGAATTTTAAATGTACTGCCAGGAAATCTTGCCAGTGTATTTTTGAGACTTCCCCTGATATCCGGCATTACCTTGCATCAAAATGTTTCGGCATTTTCTACTCTGAATGGTTATATTGCATAATGGATTGTACGCAGACACTAGATGCTTTTACATGCTGATTCTATGGGATATCAGCATGATGGAAAACGTTTAAAAGGCCAGTTTTGTCTCCAACACTTCAGTCTTGCTGTATGATATACCATGTTATAATATAGAGTATCATAATATATAATGTATTATTTAAAGTTAACAGTGGGTGATCTTGTATACTAACAATTAATGCTTGGGAATCTTAATTATTTATGGCTATTAATAAGACATATTGAATATGAAGACTAACAATGTTAAGGATAAGCAATGAAAGATATTAAATCTTAAGAATATCCGAAACTAGAGGGGGTAGGTTTAAGGTGAGAGGGGAAAGGCTTAAAAGGACCTGAGAGGTAACTTCTTCACAAAGACAGTGGTGCTTGAATGGATCAAGCTGCCAGAGGAAGTGGTAGAGACAGGTACAATACATTTTAAAGACGTCTGTATAGGTATATGAATAGGAAGGGTTTAGAAGGAACGGGGTCAAATCTGGCAAATGGGATTTGATCAGATTGGGTTGTCTAGTTGGGGTGGGTGAGTTGAACCAAATGGTCTGTTTCTGTGCTGTATGACTCTGACTACCTAGCACTGAGTGATGTTGAATATTAAAGGTTCAAAGGGTGGGAATGTTATTAATTCATTTTCAAGTGTTATTGACAAGGGTGTTGCTGATATGGCTAGGATTTGTTATCTATCTCTAACTGTCCTTGAGACGTTGGTGATGAGCTGTCTTCTTAAACAATAGTATTCCTTGGGTTTTTGGAACACCCATAGTGCAGTTAGAAAGCAAGTTCCAGGATGTAGGCATACCAACAATGAAGAAACAGGAATATGATTACAAGGTTGGTGTGTACCTTGGAGAAAGAGACAAGTAGAACTTGACAAAAGTTAAAGCCTGGATCTTGGTCTCTATTCCCACATTGATACAAGTTATTTTTTTCAAATCTTCCATTTCAGACTCAATGTTCAGACATCTGGAGGCCATGGAGGCATTACGGAATTTCTCCGAGTTCCGTCAAGAGGCCAGCATGCTTCATTCCATGCAACATCCGTGCATTGTGTCACTGATTGGCATTAGTATTCACCCACTTTGTTTTGCCTTAGAGCTGGCTCCATTGGGCAGTCTGCATACAGTTTTGATTGATTATGCTGAAGGTAATAGTGAAGAACACATCCACTTAGTGGAAACGTGATTTGGACGTGCCTGTGTTGGACTGGAATGTACAAAGTTAAAAATCACACAATACCAGGTTATAGTCCAACAAGTTTAATTGGATGCACTAGCTTTCGGAGCGACGCTCCTTCATCAGGTGGTTGTGGAGTACACAATTGTAAGACACAGAATTTATAGCAAAACGTGCAGCGTTACATTGTACTACGCTCAAAAACTGCATGAATCCATGTAAGATTCTGTTAATTTATTTTTTAGATTAGAATCAGTCTGAACATTATGGCACAGACAGCAGCACACAGGGGGCCAATACCTTCAACACATTATCTGGGCTGACACCAATTGTTAAAGTTAACCTGAGAATGTAACTTTTAAAAAAAGTTTTGTGATTTACATATGAAAGAAGTGAAACTATCATGGCCATTCTAACAGATGAGAGACTTAACAAACAATCAAGGTATAATTTCAGTTACATCACACTGTAAACTTTTGCTGTAAATTCTGTGTCTTACAATTGTGTACTCCACAACCACCTGATGAAGGAGCAGTGCTTTGAAAGCTATTGCTTCCAGTTAAACCTGTTAGACGATAACCTGGTGTTGTGAGATTTTTAATTTTGTGGAAACAGTATTTAATGCATCCTGCAGAGTCCTCGACAATCACCAAAATAAGGTACAGTGTGAGAAAAGTTTGGATTTGGGAGTACAAAATCTAAATATGGAAAATTAGAATTACAAAGAATTCAAAAAAGAATTGTAGGATATTTTATGGACCTCCTAACTTGAATTTTTGAATAATAAAGTTTCATGATTTACCTTTGTTTTAAGTTTTATCAGTCTGTTAAAAAAATGTTATCTAAGATAAATTAAAATTATCATTGTGAAAACCTAGAACAACTGTTCTCTTTCAAACAGGCGCTTCATTTATTCCCCTGGGACATATGTTAACTCATAGAATAGCCTATCAAATTGCAGTTGGCTTGGCATACCTGCACAGAAAAAATATCATCTTCTGTGACCTGAAGTCGGATAATGTTTTGGTTTGGACTCTGGATTTGACAGAAACAGTAAATGTGAAGCTGTCTGATTATGGAATATCTCGTCAGTCATTCCATGAAGGAGCCCTTGGTGTTGAAGGTACTCCTGGATATCAGGCACCAGAAGTCATGCCTGGAATTGTTTATGATGAAAAGGTGAGAAGCAGAGTTACTATGTTCAAAGTGTTGCAATTGTGAACTGAGTAGAATTGAATTTATTGTCATGTGTACCGAGGCACAGTGAAAAGCTTTGTCTTGGGAGCAATACAGGCAGGTCACAGAGTTAAGTAGCACAGATAAGTAAATAATAGATAGATGACGGCAAAAATAAAAACACAGATACAGCTGAATGTTAAGAGTTTCTGAGTCCATTCAGTATTCTAACAACAGTAGGGTAGAAATTTACGAAACCAGATGGTACGTGTGTTCAGGCTTCTGTACCTTCTTCCCAACGGTAGAGGTTGTAGGAAAACATTGCCAGGGTGGAATGGATCTTTGAGAATGCTGGTGGCCTTTCCTTGACAGCGGGCCTGGTAGACAGAATCTCTAGGTGGGAAGTTGTCTGGAGTAATTTCTGATCAGGTAGTACTGTGTACTTTATTGCTCAACATCAAGCTACAGTCCTAGTAATTGTCGTTAAGCTGGTTTAGTTCCTTTTTTTTCACAATTATGTAGTATTTGAATCTTTCTTCATTCGCACCAATTCTCCTTGCTTAATACCTCCCCTCCATACCACTTACCATATCCAAATCAGGTTCCACCATAGCCACAGTCCACAAGCAGTTATTGTCAAAGTCATAAATGATGTCCTGTGTGACTGTGAAAGGATAAGTTCTCACTCATACCTTACTCCATCTTCTGAGGCCTTCGTAACCACACCATACTCCAACACTTATCTACTGACTATATTTTCCTGATTCTGTGCTCATCCATTTAACCAGAACCAGAGACCAATGAATCTCTGTAATGACTTTTCTTCTTGCTCCCGCACCGTTACCTCTGACCCTCAACGGTCTGTACTTGGCTTCCCTCTATTTTTCATCTACGTACAATCACCCAGCAGATCTTATGAAAACACTTACGATACACTCATTATATATGCTGATGACCTCCAGTTCTACCTCACTACCACCTCTCTCAACCCTTCAATTTTCTGTAAGATGTTGTTTGACAACTTGTCTGACATCTACCAGTGGATGAGCAGGATTTCCTCTGCATATTACACTGCATAAACGTGAACTCTCTAAACTCTTCCAAATCAAGCAATCCCCCCAAGCTTTGACACCAAACCAGATAATATGGCAAATGGCAAAACTTTGGTCAAAGAGGAAGGTTTTAAAGAAAGTCTTAAAGAAGGGGAAAGAGCTAGAAAGGCATAGGGGTTTAGCCAGGGAATTCTGAGCTCAGGGCCCAAGCTGCTGAAGACCGACCTGCCAATAGTGGAGAAGGTAAAACTGGGGGACCATCAAGAGGCCAGAATTCAAAGAGAACAGGGAGGATCATGGGGCTGGTGAAGATTACAAAGAACAGAAGGCGCAAAACCTTCAAGAAATTTGAAACAAAGGATAAGAACTTTTTTTAAAAATTCAGTTTTAAATGTTTAATTGTATCTTATGTCATGCAAAGAATCAGCCAGATGGGACAGCTCTTTACAGATACATTAAAGTTTCAATTGCATCAGGAGCCAGAGGACCAAAATAATGTATTTTGTGTATTTAAAGTCTTAATCACATATTTCTATTCTTACACACTTTACACTCCTGTTCCCAATCCCCTGAAATATTTTAAACAAAAAAACTATCTCAATAGGTACACTATCTTCAGACCTCCATTCTGTAAAATCTTATCTTGCCTGATACCAGAGCAGATGTGAAAGATAAATGAGAAAGGGCATAACAGCGGGAATAATCTGTTACAGAAACTACATAAAAGTATCTAAAACAATAAGGATTAAATGTTATAGAACATTAAGCCTAACAAAAGATAAAACATTGAATATTTCAAGCAATGAACGGAGAATAAATGTGCATGGTTGTGCAAGCATTCCAAATAAACCTACCTTTTCTTTTAAGGTTGACATGTTTTCATATGGAATGGTTTTGTATGAATTGCTGTCTGGGCAACGACCAGCCCTCGGACAACACCAGCTGCAGATTGCTAAAAAACTGTCGAAAGGAGTACGACCTTCCCTGGGATCCCTGGAACAAGTGCAATTCCATAGAATGCACAATCTGATGGTCGAGTGCTGGGATACAAAGCCTGAAAAGGTAAAGAACCGCAGATGATGGGATAGGAAGGTGAAAGGTCAACAATTTGTATTCGTACCGTATTGAAAACAGTCTGACGCACTGTGTAGAGTGGAGAAAAAAAATACAGCAATGAACAAGGGAGCAAAGGACAAACCAGTTCTAATTCCACAGACAGAAAGTTCAGATCTCTTAAATCTGATGCAGCAGCCAATTTTCTTCCCTCCCTTAGGTACAAGGCTTGCTAATCTAATGACTGAAAACTTAAAATATATGTGACTTCAACCACTGTGTACTTTAACTACACTCTTTCTTTTTGTATATTAATAGAAGCTTTTACTGTATGTTATGTATGTTTCTTGCTAGCTTAGTCTCATTCTCATGTCTACCGTTTGTGTTATTAACTTTGTTATTTTTCCAAGCTTCTGGTTTATCGCTAATCTGTGTAGTATTGTGGACATTTTCTTTCAATTTGATAATATTCTTGACATAGCTACAGATGGTGCATTTTTCATGTCTGTCTTTCTCAATGGAATATACCTTTACTTAACATTTTGAGATTTCTCCTAAATTGTCTGTCACTGCTTTTCCAACATTATACTTTTTAACCTATTTTCCCAGTCCATTTTAGCCAACCGTTGAAGCCTTTGCTATTGCCTTTATATAAGTTTAAGATTCTAGTTTCAGGCCCAAGTTTCTCATCCTCAAGATTTAATAACTAATCAAGCCTATCTTATTACACATTACCTGGTGTAAAATAATCTGTCCAATGATTGGTTTCTCAGCAGACTGCTTTAAGAAACTATTCCAACTGCTCATCTTCATGGCTCCCTTTGCCAATTTGTTTTGTTCAATCTGTCCGAAGAATAAAATTACCCACAATTATTGCAGAACTTTTCTTACAATTCTTGTTTTTTTTTCATTTAATAGTTTCTGTCAGGGGCCAATAAACTACATCAGTGTCTCACTTCCTTTGCTATTGCTTATCACCACCCAAACCAATTTTACATCTTAATCTGCTGAGCCAAGATCATTTCTCACTTGTGAACTAATCACTTATTTTATTAAACAGATCTACCACATTTCTTTTTCCTTTTGTTTTATTGCTTCCTATCTCTTCCTATCAGGTATCCTTGAATATTCAGTTCCAAGCCTTGATCACTTTCCAACCACATCTCCAATAACTTATGTCACAACCATTTATTTCAATCAATGCATCCATCTTACATATAAACTAGGAACAAGAATAGGCTATTTGGCCTTCAAGCCTGCTCCACTATTCAATATGATCATTCCCACTTTCTTTTGATACCCTTTGATGTCTTTAATATCTAAAAAAGCAGAATGTTCTCAGTCACCCAGCTTCCCTAGCCTTCTGTGACAGTGAATTTCACAGGTTGATCACCCTCTCAGTGAAGAAATATTTCCTCATCCCAGACCTAAGTGGCCCACCTGGTATCCTGAGACTGTCGCCCTTTATTATGATTGCTGAATACATTCAGATAAAGAGTCTTTAATTTTTTTTTACTTTTTTTTCTTACTCTGACCTATTTTCTGACGCTCTATCATGTTTATATGCTGTGTTCCATCCTGTCACGCTTTGCTTATCACTCTTTTGCACTATTGTGTGAGTCTTTCTCATTAACAATCTAACTGTCTCGTCAAGAGGTGAGGAACATGCACTTGAATAAAGTCAGGGATTGAACAACAGAGCAGAGCGAGCATAACTGTCAAGGATAAACACTAAAAGTATTGAGAGCACAAGGGAAGGTGCTGATTGCTAAGGATTTTTATAAGTTGTTAGTTTATTTTGGTGAAGTTTCATGGCAGAGATCCTCCAGTCTTGTAGAATGTACATTCTGTGACCCGTCAGTTGGAGGATGTTGATCTTTCATTCAGAGGTTGAAGCCAGAGGTCAAACAGAAGCTGGCATCACTGCAGTATACAAGTCAGACTGAGGGCTAAATGTGTGGCCACACAACAACTGAAGGGAATGTAGGCAGAGAGGGAATGAGTGACCATCTGGCAAGTAATACAGGAGCTCTCAAAATGCATCTAGCTCTCCCATCTCAGTTTTGAATACAGGTGCGAATGATGATACATCTGGAGAGTGCAACTTGAGCTAACTTCATAACAGCACACCTCCACATAGTAGGCAGCTCTGAAAGGTTAGATAGCATGGAAACCAGAGAGAACTGGCAAAATGGATACACAATTGGGTTGATGGTAGAAAGCAGAGGGTAATAGAGGAAGGATGCTTGTCGGACTGGAGGACTGTGACGAGTGATGTCCCTCAGGGGTCGGTGCTGGGCTCATTGCTGTTTGTTATCCAAATCACTGATATAGATAACAATGTACAAGGTATGACTAGTAAGTTTGCTGATGAAACTAAAATAGGTGGTATTGTAGACATTGAGGAAGGTTATCAGAAATTGCAGCCGGACCTTGATCAGCTGGGGAAGAGGGCCAAGAAATGGCAAATGGGGTTTAACTGGGCGGCACGGTGGCACAGTGGTTAGCACTGCTGCCTCACAGCACCAGCGCCAGAGACCCGGGTTCAATTCCCACCTCAGGCAACTGTCTGTGTGGAATTTGCACATTCTCCCCATGTTTGCAAGGGTTTCCTCCGGGTGCTCCGGTTTCCTCCCACAGTCCAAAAATGTGCAGGTTAGGTGTAATGGCCATGCTAAATTGTCCGTAGTGTTAGGTGAAGGGGTAAATATAGGGGAATGGGTCTGGGTGGGTTGCTGTTCGGAGGGTCGATGTGGACATGTTGGGCTGAAGGGCCTGTTTCCACACTAAGTAATCTAATCTAATCTTAATATAGATAAGTGCGGGGTCTTGCATTTTGGGAAGTCAAATCAAGGTAGGAATTTCATGGTGAATGGTAGCGTCTTAAGGAGTGTAATGGAACAGAGGAACCTTGGAGTTCAGGTGCACGGTTTTTAGCATACTTGCCTTCATCAGTCAGGGCATTGAGTATAGAAGTTGAGAAGTTATGTTGCAGTAGTGCAAGACGTTGGTGAGGCAACACCAGGAGTATTGTGTTCAGTTTTGGTCACCTTGTGATAGGAAGGGTGTTATTAAACTGGAAAGAATGCAGAAGAAATTTACAAGGATGTTTAAAACTTGACCTACTCTTGGGAAATAAGGCAGGGCAGGTGACTGAGGTGACAGTGGGGGACCACTTTAGAGCTAATGACCATAATTTTAATATTTTAAAATGGTAATGGAAAAGGATAGACCGGATTTAAAAGTCAAAGTTCTAAATTGGAGAACGGCTAATTTTGATGGTATTAGGAAAAAGCTTTCAAATGCTGATTGGGGGCAGATGTTTGCAGATAGAGGGACAGCTGGAAAATGGGAAGCCTTCAGAAGTGAGATAACGAGAATCCAGAGACAGTATATTCCTGTCAGGGTGAAAGGGAAGGCTGGTAGGTATAGGGAATGCTGGATACCTGGAGAAATTTGGTTAAGAAAAAGAAGAAAGCATAAGTCAGGTGTTGACAGGAGGGATTGAGTGAATCCTTAGAAGAGTATAAAGGCAGTAGGAGTATACTTAAGAGGGAAATCAAGAGGGCAAAAATGGAACGTGAGATAGCTTTGGCAAACCGGGTTAAGGAGAATCCAAAAGGTTTTTAGAAATACATTAAGGACAATAGGGTAACTAGGGAGAGAATAGGGCCCCTCAAAGATCAGCAAGGCGGCCTTTGTGTGGAACCATGGGAGATCGGGGAAATATTAAATGAGTATTTTGCATCAGTGTTTACTGTGGAGAAGGACATGGAAGCTGTAGAACATGGGGAAATAGATGGTGATATCTTGGAAAATGTCCATATTACAGAGGAGGAGACGTTGGATGTCTTGAAACGCATAATTGTGGATAAGTCACCAGGACCTGATCAGGTGTACCCTAGAACTCTGTGGGAAGCTGGGTCCCTTGCTGAGATAGTTGTATCATCAATAGTCACAGGTGAGGTGCTACAAGACAGGAGGTTGTCTAACGTGGTACCACTACTTTAAAAAGGTGGTAAGGAAAAGACAGGGAACTATAGGCCGGTGAGCCTGATGTCAGTGATGGGTAAGTTGTTGAGGGAATACATTTACATGTATTTGCAAAGGCTGATTAGGGATTGTCAGTGTGACTTTGTGCATGGGAAATCATGTCTCACAAACTTGATTGAGTTTTTTTGAAGAAGTAACAAAGAAGATTGATGAGGGCAGAGTGGTGGACATTATCCTTATTGACTTCAGTAAGACGTTTGACAAGGTTCCCCATGGGAGACTGGTTAGCAAGATTAGATCTCATGGAATACAGGGATAACTGTATTGGGTTGACACGGTGGCTCAGTGGTTAGCACTGTTGCCTCACAGCGCCAGGGATCCGGCTTCAATTTCAGCCTCAGTAACTGTGTGGAGTTTGCACATTTCTCCCCGTGTCTGTGTGGGTTCACTCAGAGTACTCCGGTTTCCTCCAACAGTCCAAAGATGTGCAGGTCAGGTGAATTGGCCATGCTAAGTTGCCCATAGTGTTAGGTGCATTAGTCAGGGGTAAATATAGGGTAAGGGAATGGGTCTGGGTGGGTTACTCTTTGGAGGGTTGGTGTGGACTTATTAAAACAAAGGGCCTGTTTCCGTATTGTAGGAAATTTAAATTAATTTAATTTCAAACTAGTCATTCGGGTACAGAACTGGCTGGAAGGTAGAAGATAGAGGGTGGTGGTGGAGGGTTGCTTTTCAACTGGAGACCTGTGACCAGTGGTATACCACGAGGATCGGTGCTGGGTCTGCTACTTTTCACCATTTATATAAATGATGTGGATGTGAACATCAGAGGTATAGTTGATAAGTTTGCAGATGACAGCAAAATTGGAGGTATAGTGACAGCAAAGATGACCTCAGATTACAACGGGATCTTGATCAGATGCGCCAATGGGCTGAGGAGTGGCAGATGGAGTTTAATTTAAATAAATGTGAGCTGCTGCATTTTGGAAAAGTAAATTTTAGCAGGACTTATACACTTAATGGTAAAGTCCTGGGGAGTGTTACTGAACAAAGAGACCTTGGAGTGTAGGTTCATATCTCCTTGAAAGTAAAGTCGCAGGTAGATAGGATAATGAAGGAGGCGTTTGGTATGTTTTCCATTATTGGTCAGTGTTGAGTATAGGAGTTGGGAGGTCATGTTGTGGCTTTACAGGACGTTCATTAGGTAACTTTTGGAATACAGTGTGCAATAGTTCTGATTCCTCACAACTATCGGAAGAATGTTGTGAAACTTGAAAGGGTTCAGAAAAGATTGACATGGATGTTGCCAGGGTTGGAGAATTTGAGCTACAGGGAGAGGCTGAACAGGCTGGGGCTGTTTTCCCTGCAGCATCGGAGGCTGAGGGGTAACCTTATAGAGGTTTACAAAATTATGAGGGACTTGGATAGGGTAAATAAACAAAGTCTTTTCTCTGAGGTGAGGGAGTCCAGAAGTAGAGGGCATAGGTTTAGGGTGAGAAGGAAAAGATATAAAAGGGACTTAAAGGGCAACTTTTTCACACACATGTGTGGAATGAGCTGCCAGAGGAAGTGGTGGAGGCTGGTACAATTGCAGCATTTAAAAGGCATCTGGATGGGTATTTGAATAGGAAGGGTTTAGAGGAATATGGGCCAAGTGCTGGCAAGTGGGACTAAATTAGGTTGGATATCTGGTCAGCATGGATGAGTTAGACCGAAGCATCTGTTTCTGTGCTGTACATCTCCATGACTCTATGTTGCCAGGAATCAAGGGTCTGAGTTATAAGAAGAGGTTAGACAAGGTAGGACTTTTTTCTTTAGAATGTAGGAGACCGAGGGGAGATCTTCTAGAAGTGTATAAGATCATGAAAGGCAGTGATAGGGTGAATGCACTCAATTTAATTCCCAGAATGGGGAAATCAAGGACTAAAGGGCATCTGTTTAAGGTAAGAAGGGAAAGAATAAAAGGGAAGCTGAGGGGTAACTTTTTACAAAGAGGGTGGTACACATATGGAATAAGTTGCCAGAGGAAGTGGTTGAGGTGGGTACATTAACAACATTTGGTTGAGGGATTGAGAGTGATTTAGCAGTTTGGATCAGAAATTGGCTAGCTGAAAGAAGGAAGAAGGGTGGTCGTTGATGGGAAATGTTCATCTTGGAGTTCATTTACTGGTGGTGTACTGCAAGGATCTGTTTTGAGTCCACTGCTGTTTGTCATTTTTATAATTGACCTGGATGAGGGCGTAGAAGGATGGCTTTGTAAATTTACAGATGACACTAAGGTCGGTGGAGTTATGGATAGTGCCGAAGGATGTTGCATGTTACAGAGGGGCATAGACAAGCTGCAGAGCAGCTGGGTGGGTTGCTCTTCGGAGGGTCGGTGTGGACTTGTTGGGCTGAAGGGCCTGTTTCCAAACTGTAAGTAATCTAATCTTAATAAAAAAAGCTAGGTTGAGAGGTGGCAAATGGGGTTTAATGCAGAAAAGTGTGAGGTGAAAGAGAACAGGTATACATACTGGGCTAATGATAAGATTCTTGGCAGTGTTGACGAGCAGAGAGAGATCTCAATGAAGGTCAGCTTGGTGAAAGTGAGGACTGCAGATGCTGGAGATCAGAGTCTAGATTAGAGTGTTGCTGGAAAAGCACAGCAGGTCAGGCAGCATCCGAGGGGCAGGAAAATCAACTTTTCGGGCAAAAACCCTTCATTCCTGATGAAGGGCTTTTACCCAAAATGTCGATTTTCCTGCTCCTCTGATGCTGCCTGACCTGCTGTGCTTTTCCAGCAACACTCTAATCTCAAGAGAGCTTGGTGTCCATGTACATAGATCCCTGAAAGTTGCCACCCAGGTTAAGAGGGTTGTTAAGAAGGTATATGGGTGTGTTAGCTTTTATTGGTAGAGGGATTGAGTTTTGGAGCCACGAGGTCATGCTGCAGCTGTATAAAACTTTGGTGTGGCGCACTTGGTGTATTGAGTATAGTTCTGGTCACTGCGTTACAATATAGGAAGGATGTTTTGGAAAGGGTGCAGAGAGGATTTACAAGGATGTTGCATGGTATGGAGGGAAGGTCTTATGAGGAAAGGCTGAGGGGCTTGAGGCTGCATTTATTAGAGAGAAGAAGGTTGAGAGGTGACTTAATTGAGACATATAAGATAATCAGAGGGTTAGACAGGGTGGACAGGGAGAGCCTTTTTCCTCAGATGGTGATGGCTAGCACGAGGGTTCATAGCTAGAAACTGAGAGGCGATAGATATAGGACCGTTGTCAGAGGTAGTTTCTTTACTCAGTTTTAGGGGCGTGGAACACACTGCATGCAATGGTAGTGGACTCGCAAACTTTAAGGGCATATAAATGGTCATTGGATAAACCTATGGATGAAAATGGAATAGTGTAGGTTAGATAGGCTTCAGATTAGTTCCACAGGACGGCGCAACATCAAGGGCAGAAGGGTCTGTACTACGCTGTAATGTTCTATGTTCTATTTAAAAGGCATTTGGACAAATACATGAATAGGAAAGGTTTAGAAGGATATGGGGCAAGTGCAGGGTAATGGGGTTAGTGTGGCTGGACATTTTGGTCATCACAGACCAGTTTGGGCTGAAGTGCCTGTTTCCGTGCTGTAAGACTGTATGACTCTAGGAATTCAACCCATTGAATCCATAGCAACCCTTCAAAGAGCATCTCACCCAGACCCTTATCCATGTAACCCTGCTAATGACTAATCCAATGTCTTATCCATCTAGCATGCACATCCCTGGATACTACGGGCAATTTAGCATGACCAACCAACGTAACCTGAAAATATTTGGACTGTGGGAGAAAACCAGAGCATATGGAAGAAACCCATGCAGACATGAGAATGTGCCTTCTCCGCAGGCAGTCGCCGAAGGGTGGTATCGAACCTTGGTCCCTGGTGTTGTAAGACAGCAGTGCTTATCACTGACCCACTGTGCCAGGAGGGCAGAAGGAAGATTGGGCTAGCAACAGTCAGAGGGCACTCTGTAGTTAGGGAAACTGATCATTGCACACAGTTAAGTTAGCTGAGATATCCAGGACGATATAATTCCAGATCATTCTGTGTGCTACATACTGATGACTTTAGAAAAATTAGCTGAATGACTAATTTCAGAGATGGTGCAAGACACAAGGCCTTATACTTCTGGGAGATATAAACCTATTCTGAAGGAGATGGGACCCAAGAGGCAGAACTGGTTGCACCTCAATTGACCTGGGACCTATGCTCTGGTAGGGTGATCTGTCAAATGCTAACTTGGCAGGGATATGGGAACCAGGAGAGTACAAAATACTAAAATGTTAATGAGTTGGACCTAAGAGGGAATGCAGTAAGGTCTAAGTTGAATTTACTGAGGATGTATGTGAATGCAGGAAGTGGTAAATGAGTTGATGAGCTGCAGGTGCAAATAGCCATGTGGAAAATGATGTGGCAAGAAGAGAGACTTAGCTGAAAAAAAATATGATTGGGGATTAAATATTCCTGGATTCAAGTTGCTCAAGAAAGAGAAGAAAGAACAGGAGAGGAATGACGTAATGATTAAAGAGAATATCAGTTTGGAGAGAGCAAATCCCGAGAAACTCCCTCAAGGACAGAATCGATTTAGTTCGAGCAAACAAACTGTGGAGGCAACTTTGCATCAGCTTGTTGTATTAAATAGGTCATCAGCTCGTGGGAAAAGTATATTGGACAAATTTGCAAAGAAATTGTCAGTGCAAAAGCTATAGCAACTTTAATGAAAGACTTCAATTATCCTAATATGTTCAGCAAGATTTTCTAGTTGAGTATATTTCTGCTGTAATGAGGAAGGAAATTTTGTTGGTCCTTGAGAATGAGATGGAAAAAATAGATCCGGTTTCAATTCAAGGATTTTTGGCACACTGTGATCATTCCGTCATATGGTTTAAATTATGGAAAAGAACAAGGCACAATGTGCAGTAAGGATTAACTGGGGAAAGACCAATTTAAAGGACTGAGAACCGATCTGGCTCAGGGAAGTTAGAACAAAGATTGGTGGCAAACTGTAATTGAACAGCAGAGGAGATGGTTCAAGTACAGTCATGGTACATTCTCATGAGTCGAAGACCAGCTAACAAAGTTCTCGAGAGAAGTTACAAATCACACAACACCAGGTTACAGTCCAACAGGTTTAATTGGAAGCACACTAAGCTTTCGCTCTCCAGTCCAACACCGGCATCTCCAAATCGAGAGAAGTAGACAGTAAGATCAAGGAGGGTGTGTCTGACAGATGTCAGGTTGATTGTGCAAGTGAGAAGCAATCTAAATGTGTGAATTTCAAAGAGGAAGTGAAACAAAAAGAGCAGCAAAGGAGTCAAAAAGATTGCCAGCTAGTACATAAGGAGATCCAAAGGTCTGTTACTAGCATGTAAAGAATAAGAAGGTGACAAAAAAAGGAATAGGGCCAAGTTGGAACAAAAAAAAGGCACATATGGTGATAGGGATGGTTAATGAAGTTAATAGAGTTGATGCAATGGACCTCTAAAAGGAGCTTGATAAAGTGCAATCTAACACAGATTGAAGAAAGTACAGTTGAGGTAACACAAAAATATAGACAACAGGGGCAGGAGTAGGTCATTCAGCCCTTCGAGCCTGCACCACCATTCATTATAATCATCAGTATGATCAGTATCCCATTCCCACTTTCTCTCCATACCCCTTGATCCCTTTCGCTCCTAGGGCCATGTCCAGCTCACTCTTGAATATATCTAACGAACTGGCCCCTACAGGCTCCTGTGGGAGAGCGTTTCACTCTCTGAATGAAGAAATTCTTTGTCATCTCAGTCCTGAATGGCTTACCCTTAGTTGAGTATTGCACTGAAAGAAAGACCCGGGATATGACAGAGGACACAGGCTGGTGGAAATGGTGGCTGGGTGTCAAATAAAATTTAATGCAAAGAAATATAAAGTGATTTAATTTGGTCAGAAAAATGAATTATAGAATCCCTACAGTGTGGAAACAGGCCATTTGACCTAACAAGTCCACACAAACCCTCTGAAGAGTAACCCACCCAGACCCATTCCCCCACTCTATTAATCTACTTTTACCCCTGACTAATGCACCTACACATCCCTGAACACTGTGAGCAATATACCATGGCCAATTCACCTAACCTGCACATCTTTGGATTGTGGGAGGAAACCCACATAGACACTGGGAGGATGTGCAAACCTCACACACAGTTGCCCAAGACAGGAATCGAACCCAGGTCCCTGGCCCTGTGAGGTAGCAGTGCTAACCACTGTGCTGCCCTAAAGAAAGGGAATTTACAAGAAAAGGTAAAATTCCAAAGAGCAGAGCAAAGAGACCACAAATCACTGAAGCTGACAGAGCAATTTAAAAAAATACTTCAGATTTTTCAGAATTCTGGGCTTTATAAATAGTTTCAGAGAATGAAAGCAGAGAAATTACAGTGAGCTTTTTTAAAATGCTAGTTAAGTCGCAACCGGAGCTCAGTTTCATTACTCTTTAAGAAGAGTGTGAAGGAATTAGACAGGATTCAGAAAAGATTCACAATAGTTCTGGAGTTAAGGGACTTCAGTTGTGTTGATATATTGGAGAACCTAAGGATGTCACCATAGAAAAGTGAGGTCTGGGAGGAGATTTGATCCAGTGTCAAAATTCATGAGGGGTTTGAACAAGTAGATGGCTTTACCTGGTTAAGAGTTTCCAATTTGTTGTGATTCTGGGTGAGGAAGGAGTAACCAGCTTGCTTTCTTCATTCACTCAACCTACCCCCCTGGCAGTTGATCACAACAAGGTCAATTTAAAGCATCACTTCCTTCGTTGATACCTACCCCAGTCCCTTGGGTTGGTGATGTCATTTCCTATGGTGATGTAATTTCTTTTTCTCAGGGGGTGGTAGATGGTGTCCATAGGAAATGATGTCACCACAAGAAGTGACATCACCAACCCAAACATATAAATACAAAACAGGAAACACCAGCAGTGCTTCGTCCAGAGGCGCACCGAATATATTGCCTAGTATGGTGATGAAATGTCTGAAAATGAACCTTCCAGCTCAGCCAGCAAACCTACATCCAGAGAGCTTGTGTATGAGAGTGGATCTGTAGGTGTGTGTGTGTAGTGCAATGGGGAGACCTGTAGTGTGACATGAACCCAAGGTCCCTGTTAAAGCCATCCCCATGTGTAACTAACTTGGCGATCAGCATCTGCTCAGCCACTTTGCGTTGTTGTCTGTCCCAAAGTCCACCTTGGAGGATGGTAACCCGAAGGTCCGATGTCGAATGTCCAGGAGCGCTGAAGTGTTCTCTCACTGGGAGGGAACACTCCTTCTGTTCATTGTTTTGCGGTGTCCATTCATCCGTTGCTGTAGCCTCTACTCGGTCTCACCAGGTGCAGCAGGGGGGCACACAGGGTGGTGTTGGACAGGATTAGTGTTGGATGGCGGCCAGGGGGCAGATGGGTTGGGGCTGGGCAGGGGGCACGGTTGCTTGAGGCTGGGGGGCAGGGGGTGCAGTGTAGGATGGGGTTGGGATGGGCAGGGGAGTTGGTGTCGGACAGGGTTGGGGGTCGGGCGGGGGAATGGTGTTGGATGGTTTTGGGGGGGCCGGGTGAGGGGGTCGGTGTTGGACGGGGTTGGGAGTCTGGCAGGGGGGCATTGTAGGATGGTGTTGGGTGGGGCAGGGGGGCGGTGTTGGACAGGGTTGGGGGTCGGGCGATGGTGTGCTGTTGGACTGGGGGGCAGATGGGGAGTGCACGGGAGTGGGGGTGGGATGGGGACGGACCTCGGCGGGGACCCGCGCGCAGTGTGCTGCTGCCTAGTTTCCTGAACGGCACGTGGACTTAACAGAAACCTCCAAGCCCGAGGGGAAAGGCATTGAATCAATTAACGGAATAATCAATTATCCAAACGACATAGTGCCCGCCCATCTCGTTCGGATTATCGAGGTTCTTCTGTAAATCAGTCTTAACATTGGGGCACAGACAGCCTCGCACAGACAGCCTCACACAGGGCACCTCATACCTTCAGTGCATTATCTGGGCCAACATGACATCCATTGTTAAAGTTCACTTGAGAATGTAACTTTGAAAAAGTTCTGGGATTCACACATAAAAGAACTGAAACCAACATGCCCATTCTAAAAGATGAGAGACTTAACAAACAATCCAGGTCTTTTTCAATATATAATTTTAGTTCCATCATCCTGTAAACTTTTGCTTTACTCCACCGCACCTGATGAAGGAGCAGCGCTCCGAAAGCTAGTGCTTCCAAATAAACCAGTGGACTATAACCTGGTGTTTTGTGATTTTTAACTTTGTACATCCCAGTCCAACACTGGCATTTTCAAATTATAATTTATGATTTTACTTTGACCACCTGTGCAAAGGAAACCCTCTTAAATTGTGTTTCTCGTGTTAATTGTCTAGCGACCAGGAGCAGGTGCTGCCCTCAGACTGATGCAGGATCCCAGTTTTCCTGCCTTCATGTACATGTTGCCGTGTGGTGAGCAAAGCTCATTCTGCCCTTCTCAAGAACTCGAGCGAACTGTCATTTTCTGGGATGAAGAAGGAAACAACAGGTATGGTTCTGCCACCTCAGTGCAACTTTTCAGATAGCAGTGACTGATCTGCTTCAATAGGAGAAGGCTCAACTTTCACCTACAGGGATTTCCTCTCCTCCTGCTGCCGAATGGCTGTAGCCTAGCTCTTAATTGTCTTGGAAAGATGCAATGTTTCTCCTCGTGCTCTCTGTTTATGCTGCTTGGATACAAGATGCAAGTTTCTTGCAGCTTTTATGGATGAGGATTCTGTAGGTAAAATGAGCAATCTGACAGCATTACCTTGGGATCAAAGATCATTCAAGGAACATAGCGGAGGTAGCCAATAGCATGATTACAGCTATTCACTGTAGCCAAGAACGCAAGTCCCAAAGACTGTGTTGCTTACCCAGTACCAGGTCAGAGCTGAAGAGCATCTTTGATTGGGAGGGGCAAAAATCGTTTATCATGATCCATGTGTCCCCACCAACATAATTAGAATGAGGGAAGAGGTTCTGTTGAAAGAGCATGAACAGGTATGGGCTAAATTTTAAAAAAAAAACAATCACAAAGATTCTGGATTACTCCCTGACCTATAAGCAAATTGGCATAAGGTGAATAAGATCAGAGAGTGGAAGAAATGAGTTTCAATTCATTCAGCATTGGACAAAGAGGAAGCTGTTCTTTTGGGACAGGGATGCACTTAAATTGTGCTGGGACCTGTGTCCTGCCAAATTGGATTAGCTGGGTTTTAGATAAGACTTTAAATTAAATAATAGAAACGTAAATTCAAGTGAGAGGAAACTTAGAAAGTTAAAGGGGTAAGACAAAGCAATACAGAGGAACCTCAATTGTCTGGCATTCGATTTTCCGAATTTCAGATTATCCAGCAAGATCGCGAGGTCCCAATCCTTGGCTAAACTGTGATATCTGGCATTCGATTATCCAACAAAATACTCCCTACCCGTGTCGTTCGGATAATCGAGATTCCTCTGTAATCCACGCTAGTGATGTGGATAATGGTAACCAGAGAGTAAAACTTACATTATATATGTCTTTATTAACTATGTAGTGTACTGAATATAGAGGAAAGAATGATCAAAGAGAATGGTGTCAGCTGCCCTGGAATTAAGCTGAGTGTATAAGAAGGGTTTAGAGTGATATGGACCAAGTGCTGGCAAATGGGACTAGATTAATTTAGGATATCTGGTTGGTATGGATGAGTTGGACCAGATGAGTTGTAATTTAGGTCCATTTCTGTGCTGTACATCTCTATGACTCTATGACTATCAGTTGACAGCATGGTGTGCACTGCAGCAGAGGGAACCAGACAAGAATAAAGGTATAACTAAAAATAGGATTAGCAAAAGAAGAAAATTAAAGCCTATTTATTTGAATGCACACAGCTTTTGTAACTAGGTGGATATTTGTTAAAAAATTGTTCGTGAGATCTGAGTGTCTCTGGCTATTTATTGCCCAACCCTAAATGCTCTGAAGAAAGTGATGATGAGCTATCTTGTTTGAAACACTGCCATCCTTGGGATTTAAGAACACCTACAATGCTGTTTGGAAGGAAGTCCAGGATCTTTACCCAACAGCAGAAGGAACAGTGATTCAGGAACTGATGGCACAAACAAAAATTAATGGATATAATCTGATAACTGTTAGATGTGGTTTCAAAACAACCAAGACTGGAGGCTAAATGCTCGTGTATATTTAAAAACAAAGTACTACAGATGCTGCAGATTGTTCTCTGAAGAAGAGTCATATTGGACTCACCTTGCCGCATCTCTCCACATGACTGCCAGGCTTGCTGAGTTTCTTCGGCAATTGCTGTTTTTATTACAAATGTTTACATGTCAGAAGGATATGTGAAAAGGAAAAGAAGGGAGGGTTTTCTGTTGTTAAAGGATAAAATCAATAAAATATTGAGAAATGATGTTGGCTGATGTCCCTAGATTCCCTGATAGGTCAAAATTTCACTTGGAGCAAGCACAGCCCTCTCAGAGAATTCTACTGATTCACCACCTTTTGAGTGGAATAATTTCACCTGATCTCATCCCAAATGAATGGCCCCTTCTTGTTCTCCCTGTATTCCAGATTGCCTGAAAAAGCAGAAACAACCTTTGTTCTGGATTGGTGGTGCTGGAAGAGCACAGCAGTTCAGGCAGCATCCGAGGAGCAGTAAAATCGACGTTTCGGGCAAAAGCCCAATTTTACTGCTCCTCGGATGCTGCCTGATCTGCTGTACTCTTCCAGCACCACTGATCCAGAATCTGGTTTCCAGCATCTGCAGTCATTGTTTTTACCTAGAAACAACCTTTGTGTCTACTCTCTCAAGCCCATTCAGAATCTTGCATGTCTACATAAAATTACCTCTGATTCTTCTAATCACCAAACAACATAGACCTAAATGACACAGCCTCTTATGACAGACAATCCCAGGGACCAATATAGTAATAACTTTATCAAATTTTGTTTCTTCACTACATATAGGAATTACAGTGTGGTAAATATAGACAAAGGACTGATTGAAGTGGATCACATCAGCTGCCCTGGAATTCGGCTGAGCTGTCAGTTAAAGCTACAGAGTGCATTGTGGACAGCAACAGTGGTGAGTGACGTGTCTAGGACTCAAAGTCAGCGCCGTGTACTACAACTAAGGCACAGGCAGAAATATTCCTGCTTCCTCATACCACATAAAGTTAGATATTATAGTAACATTTGCATCTCTCCATCTGCAATGTTTTTGTTATTTCAGTTTGCTATTGGATATCTGACAGCATAAGAATTAGGAGCAGGAGCAAATGATCTGGCCATTCATGCCACTTCACCATTCAATAAGATCATGGCTGATGGCCCACCTCCCTGCCAGATTCCCTTTGAGTTCAACTTCAACAATCTCTGCCTTGAACATTTTCAGTCACTCAAGTTCCACAGTCCTCTGGAGTGAATGTATTGTAAAGATTCACTATCCTTTGAGTGAAGAAATTCTCCCTGCCGCAAGCCTAAAGCTATTAGCCCCTTAAATTCAGAATCTGTGTCCCTCCAGTTCAAGAGACTCAGCAGGAGAAACATCTCTCCGTATCTAACTGGTAAACCACCCTTAAAATCTTAGATATTTCAATAAGATCACTTGTCATTCTTCTAAACTCCAGAGTGTATTGGTCCATTCATTCAATCCCTCCTCATAGAGCACAATTCACATCCCAGGAATCAATCTAATGAATCTTCATTGTGTGGTTTAAAGGAAAGTATGTTCACTCAGAGATAAGAAGACCAAAACTGTCCACAGTATTTGCATCAAAAACGAGTAGAGTGGCATTATGACTTCCTTACAATTTTCTCGAGCCCCATTACAATGGAGGCGAACATTTTATTTACTTTCTTAATTGCTTGTCTGTGCATTTGACTTAGTGTTTTGTGCATAAGAATGCCCAAACCTTTCTAAATATAACATCTTTTGAAAATATTCTGTTTTTCTATTCTTCCTACAAAGGTGACTAACCTCAGATTTTCCTATATTGTATTACATCTTACCAACTTGCATCATCTATCTATATCCCTTTACAGATGCTTTAGTCTGAATTTCACATGCGTCGTGAAGACTTCACAAATCTTGCAAAATGGATCCAGAAATCCCAGCATTTCTAATTGATCCCATTGTTAGCAGTCGTAAAAAGGCAGCAGGCATTCCTCACACAGTAGGGAACTCAATGCTGTGTAGCTTGAGACTTTAACCCACAATGTGAGAGTTACATTCTTAGCAGTTGTAAACATATCTTGAAATGCTATTGTTCTTCAGATAAGGTCTGTAGAACTGTCAAGCTGTAATGTTATTTCCAACCTCAGCCCAGACTGCCTGAGCCAGTGAGTGTTGAAAAATATCTATTCTAGCAATTGCAGTAACTGTTGACTTAAATCTAAATGTTATCACTGTAGCATAATTACTACTTGATTGTTTTTCATAACGTATTGTTATCACATTGTGCATTATGATTTCACAGTTTGACAACTTAGAGGTTATTGAAACATTAACTTCTTTGTGGGATTATAAATGCATTTTTTTATATGTAAGGTGATTTAAATGTATTTAAATTGTGTGAGTGAGATGTTTCTTAATATACTGAAATCTCATAGATATATTAGGCAGGGCTATGAATGAAGTGCTGATTTACAGTAGTTTTTGTTGGTGTGGACTTGATAGCAGAAGGCCGTCTTCTGTAATGTCTGATTCTGCTTTTGGCCTAACTCCTATTTACTTTCTGTTTACTTCTGGTAGGATCAGAAAATTCAGGTTTACAGCCTTAAAGGAATGTGTCCCTTAAACATGCCTCTCCGAGTACTGGATGTTCCTGCTATTGTGACGTGCTTCCTGCTAGTATCACGTGGAAACCAGGTAACAGCGAGAAAACATTAGGCCCATATATCTGCCCTGATTAATCTCAGCCACAACAAATTTCTCTAATTTTTCATTTTCTAGAAACACATCGTCTGTTTAATGGTTGTTTCAATGAGCTGTCCTGAAATCCTTTGATCTGTAAATAATAGTTCAATGTTTCTTTATCTTCACTTCTTAATTGTTGACTCTATTGTTTTAAAAAATTCTATGAACCTTGAGAATTTCAGTAAAATCCCTATAAAGTATATTTTCCAAAGGGAAGCTTTGGCCCACCATGTCTGTGCTGACCATGATGCCATTCTAAGCTAATCTCATCTCCCTGCATGTGGTCAGTATCCCTCTGTTTGCTACTTGTTCATGAGTCTGTCTTAATGTCTCGTAAACACTGTTGTACCTGCTTCCACCATCTCTCGAGAAAGTGCGCTCCAGGCATTTCTCACCCTCATACATCATCTTCAAACTTATTCCTTCTAAACTTAAATCTATGTCCGATAGTATTTGACATTTCCACCCTGGGAAAAAGACTCTGACTATCTCCCTATCCATGCCTCTCATAATTTTATATACTTCTATCAGGCTGCAATGCTCGAGTGAAAGCAATCCAAGTTTGTCCAACCTCCCCTTATAAATAATACACTCCAATCCAAACAACATCCTGGTAAAACGTTTTTTGCACCTCTCTAAAGCCACCATATCCTTCCTATAATGTGCGGATCATAACTGCATTCAGTGGTCTAAATGTGGCCTGACTAAAGTCTTGTACAGCTGCAACCTGACTTGCCAACTTTGACAGGAGAAAGTAAGGACCGCAGATGCTGGAGATCGGAGTAAAAAAGTGTGGCACTGGAAAAACACAGCAGGTCAGACACCATCTGAGGAGCAGAAGAGTCGACGGTTCAAGCATAAGCTCTTCATCAGGAATGAAGGAGGGGCCCAAGGGGGCTAAGAGATAAATGGGAGGGATGGGCCTGGGGGGGGGGAAGGTAGGTGGGAATGTGATAGGTAGATGAAGGTGGAGGGTGATGGTGATAGGTTGGAGTGGATAGGTGGGAAGGCATTTGGACAGGTAGAACATTCAAGAGAGCGGTGTCGAGTTGGAGGGTTGGATCTGGAATAAGGTTGGGGGGAGATGAGGAAACTGGTGAAATCAACATTGATCCCATGTGGTTGGAGAGTCCCAAGGTGGAAGTTGAAGTGTTCTTCCTCAAGGCTTCATGTAGCTAGGATTTGTGTGCAATGGACTTGAATCCCAATTTTATTTGCAATTTACCAACTCACCATGGATTCCATGTGACTTAATCTTCTGGACAGCCTTACCATGAGGGATCTTGTCAAATGCTTTAGTAAAGTTCATCCCCAAGTAGAAAACATTCACTGCCCTACCCTCAATCATTTTCGTCACTTCCTCAAAAAGCTCAATCAGGTTTGTGACACAAGACCTACCATGCATAAAGCCATTCTCCTCCAAATGCAAATAAATCCTATCCCTAAGAATTTTCTCCAGTGATTTCTCTACCACTGATGTAAGGCTCATCTGCCTATAATTTCTTGGATTATCCCTGCTTGTGGCCTTAAACAAACAAAGAATATTGGCTATTCTCTGGTCTTCTGGGACCTTGCTTGTGGCTAAAAAGGATACAAAGATCTCAGTAAAGCCCTCAGCGCACTCCTCCCTTGCCTCATGCAGTATCTTGAGGTAGATGCCATCAGGCCTTGGGGACTTATCTACCTTAATATTTTTCAAGAATCCCTTTCTGAAAAGTAATCTTGTGCTTTCTATGATAAGTTAACTGGATTGCTGCAGAAGTAATGACTTGATCATACATTTTGGATTGTGCTGAGAAGACCCTATATCAGGATGAAGTTACTCGGAGTTCTTCAATGCCAATATCCACTTCTTCTACTTTCCCAGGATTCACAGGCAAGACTCTTCCAATTACCCCATTGTTTCAGTCTTTCTGCCCCACTAAACCTCTTTCTTCTTAATTCGACACCATTTATCCTTCCTTATCCAGTGTTTCATGACACACATCTCCAACTCTTCTGATACTCCATGTCACTTCAACAGTTTCCAGTTTCCAGGCCCTAACTGCTTCCTCTTCACTATAGCTGTCCAATGTTTCAGTCCTACTGGGTCATCCTTCCTCATCTCTTCTTCCAGTGCACCGATGACTACCTCTTCTCTTACCCTGAATTGGAAGATTTCTCTGTTTCTAATTTACACCCACCTTCACCTGGCCCATCACTACCTTTTCCATTCTTTGCTTTCTCTGTCTAAATATCTGGTGCCAGGCTGACTATACTTCCTCACATCCTTCTTCCTATAAAGAGTCCATTCCATTTTCCCTGTTTCTCAGTCTCTGTTGCATATGTTCTGATGATGCTCCCTTCCACATGAGTGTTCTGGCATTGCTTCTTTCACTTGTCAACATGGATTCCCCCAGTTGGCAGATTGGCATGGCCCTCCAAAGTGTCTGATTCATTTCATGCATCTCACCCCTTTCCCTCCCTCCCGAGAACCATGATCGGGTTACCTTTGTTTGCATATTGTTTCCTACCAACAGATATTCCATATTCAGCGGATCATCCTCTGCTATTTCCACAAGCTGTAATGTGTTATAAAGTGGAGGTTGACCTCCCCGTTGAGAAATAAAACTGAAACACCCAAAGAGGAGCACCTTGCCCTATAATCTGTAAAAAGTGTGTGAAAAGTGGGGTAACCTGCTTTCAACAACTACTTCACTGGACAGGGAATTCTATAAATTTACAGCCCTTTGGGTGAAGAAGTTTCTTCTCAATTCAGTCCTACATCTGCTGCCCCTAATTTTGAGGCTGTGCCCTCTTGTCCCTCTTGTCCTAGCTTCACATTCTCTCTACTTCAATCTTCTCTATACCCTTCATACTTTTATATGTTTCTATAAGATCCTCCCTCATTCTTCTAAATTCCAGTGAATATAATCCCAGTCTCTCCTCATAAGCCAACCCACTCAACCTCGGAATCAACCGAGTGAACCTCCTCTGCAGCCCCTCAAGTGCCAGTAAGGAGACCAAAATTACACACAGTACTCCAGGTGTGGCCTCACCAGCACCCTATACAGCTACAACATAACCTCCCTGCTTTAAAACTCGATCCTTTAGCAATGAAGGTCAAAATTCCATTTGCCTTCCTAATTACCTGTTGTGCCTGCAGACCAACCTTCTGTGATTCATGTACAAGGACACCCAGGTCCCTCTGCATAGCAGCATGCTGCAACTTTTTACCATTCAAGTAATAATCGTTTTTACTGTTACTCCTACCAAAGAGGATGACTTGACATTTATTAACATTGTATTCCATCTGCCAGACTTTTGCCCACTCACTTAAAGTATCTACATTCCTCTGCAAAGTTTCCCAGTCCTCTGCACACTTTGCTCTGCCACTCATCTTAGTGTCACCCGCAAACCTGGACATGCTACATGTGGACCCCAAGTCCAGGTCACCTATGTAAATTGTGAATAATTTTGGGCCTGACACTGATCCCTAAGGCACACCACTAGACATTGGTTACCACCCAGAATAGCATTTATTTATCCCCACTCTTTGCTTCACATTAGTCAACCAATCGTCTATCCATGCTAATACTTTATACGTAACACCATGTATCTTTATCTTCCCCATTCAGAAAGTTAGGAGGTATGGGATACAGGGAAATTTGGCTGTCTGGATACAGAATTGGCTGGCCGAAAGAAGACAGCGAGTGGTAGTGGATGGAAAGTATTCCACCTGGAGGTCGGTGACCAGTGGTGACCCACAGGGATCTGTTCTTGGACCTCTGCTCTTTGTAGGTTTTATAAATGAATTAGATGAAGAAGTGAAAGGGTGGGTTAGTAAGTTTGCCGATGACACAAAGGTCGGTGGTGTTGTAGATAGTGTCAAGTGGCTTTGCAGGCTACAACAAGACATTAACAAGATGCAGAGCTGGGCTGCGAAGTGACAAATGGAGTTCAACTTGGATAAATGCAAATTGATTTATTTTGGAAGGAGGAATTTGAATGCTGAATACAAGGTTAAAGACAGGATTCTTGGCAGCGTGGAGGAACAGCAGTATCGTGTGGTCCGTGTACGTAGATCCCTCAAAGTTGCCACTCAAGTTGATAGGGTTGTTAAAAGGCATTTGGTGTTTTGGCTTTCATTAACGGGGGATTGAGTTTAAGAGCCGCGAGGTTTTGTTGCAGCTCTATAAAACCCTGATTAGACCATACTTGTGTCCATTCTGGTCTCCTCATTATAGGAAGGACGTAGATTCTTTACACAGGGAGTGGTGGGTCCAACATCGGTGATAGTAGATTCTCAGACATTAGGGACATTTAAGTGACTGCTGGACAAGCACATGGATGGCAGTAAATTGAGGGGTGTGTAGGTTAGGTTGATCTCAGATTAAGATAAATGCTTGGCACAACATCGTGGGCCAAAGGGCCTGTACTCTGCTGTACTGTTCTATGTTCTATGTTATGCAGCAGCCTCTTATGCTGCACCTTGTCAAAGGCTTTTTGGAAATCTAGGTATACCACATCCACTGGGTCCCCGTTGTCCACCTTGCTCCTAATGTCTTCATAGAATTCCAAAAGAGTAGTTAAGCATCACCTTCTCATCATGAACCATGCAGCATCTGCCCAATGGGACAATTTCTATCTTGTCTTGCTGTTTCTTCCTTGATAATAGACTCAAACATTTTCCCCACTACAGAGGTTAAGCTAACCAGTCTATAATTCCCCATCTTTTGTCTACTTCCTTTTTTAAACAGTGGAGTCACATTTGCTGTTTTCCAATCTGTTGGAACTGCTGGCACAGTGGTTAGCACTGCTGCCTCACAGCACCAAAGACCCGGGTTCAATTCCCGCCTCAGGCGACTCTCTCCAGAGACCCGGGTTCAATTCCCGCCTCAGTCGACTCTCTCCAGAGACCCCGGTTCAATTCCCTATCAGGAGACACTCTGTGTGGAGTTTGCACCTTCTCCCCGTGTCTGCGTGGGTTTCCTCCGGGTGCTCCGGTTTCCTCCCACAATCCAAAAATGTGCAGGTTAGGTGAATTGGCGAGGCTAAATTGCCCGTAGTGTTAGGTGAAAGGGTAAATGTAGGGGAATGGGTCTGGGTGGTTTGCGCTTCGGCGGGTTGGTGTGGACTTGTTGGGCTGAAGGGCCTGTTTCCACACTGTAAGTAATCTAATCTAATAATTAGTTGCTCCAGAGTCCAGTGAATTTTGGAAAATTACCATATGTGCACTTGCTATTTCTCCCGCCAATTCTTTGAGTACCCTGAGATGTATTCCATCAGGGCCAGGAGACTTGTCTATTCTTAACTCCATTTACTTGCCCAGCACTACCTCTTCTGTAATAATTGTTTTCATGTCTTCGCTGACCTCCGTCTCTTTGTCAATTACTGGCATATTATTAGTGTCTTCCAAGGGGAAGACTGATACAAAATACCTATTCAATGCCTTGACCATTTCATCATATCCCATAACTAAATGCTCCTTCTCATCCTGTAAAGGACCAATGTTTACTTTAGTCACTCTTGTCTCATGTTCTATCTTACACTCATATAACAAAAAATGATGGGTGGCATGGGTCTGGGTGGGATGTTCTTTGGAAGTTCAGTGAAACTCGATCGGATGAATGGTCTCTTTTTTCACTGTAGGGATTCTATGAATCATTCACTCTGTTTCTCTGCAGATGCTGCTTGACCTGCTGAGTGTTTTTCATTTTGTTTTGTTCTTATTACAGCCAAGCTTAACCTCTGTTGTTTTGTGGCTGTAGCGGCCAATCTGGGGACAGAACATGCCACAAACAATCAGCTAACCAGATATTGATTATTGTCAAAGTTCTCCTACCCAAAAAGAAACTGCCTTGAATGAAAGTTTGGAGGAGGATGTGGGGGTTAATTCACAGGAGGAAATGTCACCTGACTGTTTGAAGCCTAGCATATGGCCTGGCTGTCTTTCCAGCCCCTCAACTTCTCTATTTCATGGGGCCGTCTGCATGGTCTGCCCTGTTGAAGCCCTTGAGTGGCCAACTAATGTCTGCTTAAACACCTCATTCTGCTCCCGCAGCTGTTTTACCTTTGACTGGGTAGCCCCATGTTAGGTGAGAATCCAGCAGCCTTCACTGTGAAGATTAATTGCAGACGAGAGGAGAAGTGAAATATCCTTTGTGGGATTTTGGGTGCAACAAACACAGACCCCTCAAGGTAATGCCCCCACTCCCCCATTTTACCCTACCCCCTATTCCTACAAATCTTCTCAAAACTCACTACTAAAATCATATCGCTGAACCCCCTGCACCAGGGCCTGCCAGGTAGCAGGCTGATACTTAGATTTACTTGAAACTAGCATCCCTGACCTCCAGGTTTTGACCATGCAGTGGCTGTTGCTTGAACTTTGTGCAGCTGGGATTATCTGACAGCTTTCTAAGACCGGGCTTCCTCTAAGTGATGTGGGCAGAGTCTTAGTCTGTTAGCAACCTATGAAGAATAATTAGCTCTAGTTCAGGCAGAATCAGCAGGGACTTATCTCCAATCGATTCTTTGGATGGTATGTAGAAGATCACATCATAGGATAAAACCTGCAATCGTCCACATTCAACTGGTTGGATTGCATTTTGCAGACTGTGTCCAAATACTTAAGAGATGGAGTAGGAAAAGGGAACTTGAGGGAGAGGCACAATAAATCTGAGATGGCAGAGAGCAGAACCAGGAATTCCAAGAGTTACTTTTAATTTTCTTTCTTATTTAAATTATGTATCTATTGTACATTAAAACTTTCATCAACTGTAACATTTCCATTAAAAAGATAAATCTAAGTGGAAAAACCAGTTAAAAGTGTCAACATTTACTTAAGGTATCGGTTATACCTGTGGAAGGCACATTGATATGAGTTTACAGTTTTTAGACCATAAGACATAGGAGCATAAATCAAGCCATTCGGCCCATCGAATCTGCTTTGCCATTCAATCATGACTCTTACGTTTCTCAACCCCATTCTCTTGCCTTCTCCCGGTAACCTTAGATCCCCTTAACAATCAAGAACTTATCTATCTCTATTGGAAATATACTCAATGATGTGGCCTCCACAGCTTTCCGTGGCAATGAATTCCATAGATTCACCACTCTCTGGCTGAAGAAGTTTCTCCTCATCTCCATTCTAAAGGGTCTTCCCTTTACTCCAAGACTGTGCCCTTGGGTCTAGTCTCTCCTGCTAATAGAAACATCTTCCCACAATCCACTCTATCCAGGCCTTGCACTGTTCTGTAAGTGTTAATTAGATCTCCCCTCATCCCTCTGCACTCCATCGAGTGTAGACCCAGAGTCCTCAAACATTCTTCATTTGTTAAACCTTTCATTCCTGGAATCATTCTTGTGAACCTCCTCTGGGGTTGCTCCAGAGCCAGTACACCCTTTGTGAGATACAGGACCCAGAATTGCTCTCAAGATTCTAAATGTGGTCTGACTGCAGCCTTAAAGTCTCAGAATACATCCTTGCTTTTATATACTAGTCCTCTCAAAATAAATGCCACTGTTGAATTTGCCTTTCTAACTACCAACTCAACCTGCAAGCTAACCTTGAGAGATTCCTGGACTAGGACTCTCAAGTACTTTTGCACATCAGATTTCTGAATTTTCTCCCCATTTAGAAAATAATCCATGCCTCTATTCTTCCTACTAAGGTTCATGATATCACACTTGCCCCACATATTTCATCTGCCACTTCTTTGCACACTGTCCTAACCTGTCTACCTTCTGCAGCCTCCCCACCTTCTCAATACAACCTATCCCTCCACCTATCTTTGTATCATCTGTAAACTTAGCCAAAATGCCCATGGTTCCATCGAGATGATTAATGTTGAAAGTGAAAAGTTGTGGTCGCAACAGTGACCCTTGTGAAACACCGCTAGTCACCAGCCGCCATCCTGAAAAGGAACTTTCTAGCCCCACTCTCTGCCTACTACCAGGCAGCCAATGCTAGTACCTTGCCTCTAACACCATGGGCTCTTAGTCAACAGCAACTTGTGTAGCATCTTGTCAAAGGATTTCTGAAAGTCCAGGTAGATAACACATTGGCTTTCATTTGTCTAACCTGTTTAGAACATAGGACATAGAACAATACAGCACAGAACAGCCCCTTCGGCCCACGATGTTGTGCCGAACATTTGTCCCAGCTTAAGCACCCATCCATGTACCTATCCAATTGCCGCTTAAAGGTCACCAAAGATTCTGACTCAACCACTCCCACAGGCAGCGCATTCCATATCCGCACCACTCTCTGGGTAAAGAACCCACCCCTGACATCTCCCCTAAAAGGTTTATAGAGGTTTGTTACCACCTCAAAGTATTAGGTGAAATTTGTCAGGCATGACCTCCCTTTATGAAACCATGCTGATTTGGCCCTATTTTACTATGTACTTCCAAGTATTCAGAAATTTCATCTTTCACAATGTATTCCAGAATCTTATCAACAGCTGAGGTCAAGCTGATCAGCCTGTAATTTTCTGTCTTTTGCCTTACTCCCTTCTCAAACAGAGGGGTTGTATTTGCGATTTTCCCAGTCCTCTGGGACCCTCTCTGACTGCAGTGATTCCTGCAAGATCACCACTAAAGCCTCCATTATCTCTTCAGCCTCCATTATCTGGTCCAGGAGATTTATCCAACTTCAGCCCTTTCAGTTTTTCTAGCACCTTCTGCCAACCCTCTAGTCCTCGATTCCCCGTGTCCACCAGTGGTCATGGCCACTGTACTCACCTCTGTCGTTGACTCTCTTAAATTTGTGGGATTTACTCATGTCTTCCACACTGAAAACTGACATAAAGTACTTGTTCAGTTCCTCCACCATTTCTTTCTTCCTCTTTACTGTTTCTCCAGCATCATTTTCCAGTGGCCCAATGTCCACATTTGCATCTCTTTTGCCCTTCATATATAGAGTCATAGAGATGTACAGCATGGAAACTGACCCTTCGGTCCAACCTGTCCACGCCGACCAGATATCCCAACTCAATCTAGTCCCACCTGCCAGCACCCAGCCCATATCCCTCCAAACCCTTCCTATTCATATACCCATCCAAATGCCTCTTAAATGTTGCAATTGTACCATCCTCCGCCACATCCTCTGGCAGCTCATTCCATACACATACCACCCTCTGCGTGAAAACGTTGCCCCTAGGTCTCTTTTATATCTTTCCCCTCTCATCCTAAACCCTCTAGTTCTGGACTCCCCGACCCCAGGGAAAAGACTTTGCCTATTTATCCTATCCATGCCCCTCATAATTTTGTAAACCTCTATAAGGTCACCCCTCAGCCTCTGATGCTCCAGGGAAAACAGTCCCAGCCTGTTCAGCCTCTCCCTGTAGCTCAGATCCTCCAACCCTGGCAACATCCTTGTAAATCTTTTCTGAACCCTTTCAAGTTTCACAACATCTTTCCGATAGGAAGGAGACCAGAATTGCACACAATATTCCAACAGTGGCCTGACCTCAAAAGAAACCCTTGCAATCTTATAGAGTCCTACAGCATGGTGACAGGCCCTTTGGCCTAAACTGGTCCGTGCCAACCAAAATTTCCATCCACGCTAACCCCATTTCCCTGCCTTTGGCCCGTATTCTTCTAAACCTTTACTATCCATGTATTTGTCCAAACGCCTTTTAAATGTTGTTAATGTACCTTCCTCTGTGAGCTCATTCCATATATGTACCACCCTCTGCGTTAAAAAAAAAATTGCCCCTCGGGTTCCCTTTTGTTCTTTCCCCTTTAACTGGTACCCTCTAATCCTCAATTCCCAACCCTGGGAAAAAGACTGAGTGCATTCACCCTATCCATGCATCTCATGATCTTATACACTTCTATAAGATCCCCCTCACTCTCCTACGCTTGAAAACAAATTGTCCTAGCTTGTCCAACCTCTCCCTATAACTCCCTTGAGTGCTGGCAACATCCTTGTAAATTTCTTCTGCATTCTTTCCACTTTAATAACATCCTTCCTATAACAAGGTGACCAGAACAGAACACAGTACTCCACGTGTGGCCTCACCAACATTCTGTACAATTATAACATAACTTCTGAACTTCTATACTCAATGCCCTGACTGATGAAGGCCACTATGCCAAAAACCACCTTCACTGCCTACATGTGACTCCACTCTTCCTTCATATCACGAGCTAGCTCACCCTCATATTCAATCTTCTCCCTCCTTATTTCTTTTTTAGTTGTCCTCTGTTGGTCTTTGTATACTTTCTAATCCCCTGGCTTCCCACTGTCCTTCATTGCATTATATGCTTGCTTATTTGCTTTTATGCTGGCCCTGATGTCCCTTGTCAGCCATGGTTGCCTCATCCTCCCTTTAGTATGCTTCCTTTTCTAAGCGATGAAATTTTGTGGTGTACCCCCAGAAACCCCTGCCATTGCTGTTGTACTGTCTTTCTTGCTAGGTTCCTCTCTGAGTCAATTCTCCCCAGCTCTTTCCCATTCCTCTGTAGTTGCCTTTATTCAACTATAATACAATTACATCTGATTCCAGCTTCTCCCACTCAAATTGCAGAGTAAATTCTGTCATATTAAAGAAGGATAGCCAGTTGATAGGGCAAAGTTGCAGTCAGTGTGATGGGTTGAAGTGTGTCTATTGTAATGCAAGAAGTGTCAGGAATAAAAGTGATGAAGTCAGAGCATGGAACTACAATGTTGTGGCCATAACAGAGACTTGGATATTACAGGGGCAGGAAGGGTAGTTGGATGTTCCGGGGTTTCGGTGTTTCAAAAGAAATAAAGACAGAGGTAAAAGAGGTGGGAAAATGCCATTTGTACTCAGGGATTGTATAACAGCTGCAAAAAGGGAAGTTGTCGAGGAGGGTTTGTCTACTGAGTCACTATGGGTGGAATTCAGAAACAGGAAAGGAGCAGTCACTTTATTGGAAGTTTTCTATAGACCCCCCAATAGCAACAGAGAAGCAGATTGGGAGGCAGATTTTGAAAAGGTGCAGAAATAACATGGTTGTCATGGGTGACTTCAACTTCCTTAATATTGTTTGGAATCTCCTGAGTACAAATAGTTTAGATGGAGCAGATTTTGACCGATATGTCCAGGAAGGATTCCTGACTCAATATGTACGTAGGCCGACTAGAGGGCAGGCTATATTGGATTTGGTGCTTGGCAACGAACCAGGTCAGGTGTCAGATCTCTCAGCGGGAGAACATTTCAGCAATAGTGATCACAACTCCGTCTTCTACTATAGTCGTGGAGTGGGATAGGGGCAGACAGTATGGGAAAATGTTTATTTGGGGCAGAGGGAATTACAATGCTATTAGGCAGGAACTGTGGAGCATAAATTGGGAACAGATATTCTCAGGGAAATGCAAGCTAGAAATGCTGATAGTGCTGCATAGGTTTGTCCCACTGAGGCAAGGAAGGGATGGTAAGGTGAAGGTACCTTGGATGAAGAAAGATGTGGAATATCTAGTCAAGAAGAAGAAGGAAGCAAGGATCAGACAGGGTGACAAGGTAGCCAGGAAGGAAGTGAAGAATGACTTAGAGCTAGAAGGGGGCGTGAAAAAGCTTTGGTGGACAGGATTAAGGAAAACCCCAAAGTCTTCTACACTTATGAGGGACAAGAGGATAGCCAGAGTGAGGGTAGGGCCAATCAGGGATAGTGGAGGGAACTTGTGCCTGGAGTCAGAGGAGGTAGGGGAGGTCTTCAATGAATTTTTTGCTTCAGTATTCACTAGTGAGAGGGACCTTATCATTTCTAAGGACAGCATGAAACAGGCTGATATGCTTGAACAGGTTGATGTTAAGAAGGAGGATGTGCTGGAAACTTTGAAAAACATGAGAATAGATAAGTGCCCTGGGCCAGACATGATATACCTAAGATTACTACGGGAAGCAAGAGAACAGATTGCTGTGCCTTTGGTGATGATCTTTACATTCTCACTGTCCACTGGAGTAGTACCAGATGATTAAGAGGGTGGTAAATGTTATTTTCTTGTTCAAGAAAGGGAATAGGGATAACCCTGGGAATTACAGACCAGTCAGTCTTGCTTCAGTGGTGGACAAATTATTGGAAAGGATTCAAAGAGACAGGATTTATGATTATTTGGAAAAGCATAGCTTGATTAGAGATAGTTATCATGGCTTTGTGAAGGGCGGGTCATGCCGCACAAGTCTTATTGAATTCTTTGAGGATGTAACAAAACACATTGATGAAGGAAAGCAGTGGATGTGTGTATATGGATTTTAGCAAGGTTTTTGAAATGTTCCCCATGGTCAGCTCATTCAGAAAGTAAGGAGGCATGAGATACAGGGAATGTTGGCTGTCTGGATACAGAATTGGCTGGCTCATAGAAACAGAGGATGGTAGTAGAAAGTATTCAGCCTGGAGCTCAGTGACCAGTGGTATTCTGCAGGGATCTGTTCTGGGACCTCTGCTCTTTGTGATTTTTTAAAATGATTTGCATGAGGCAGTGGAGGGGTGGGCTAGTACATTTGCTGATGACATGAAGGTTGCTGGAGTTGTGGGTAGTGTGGGAGGGCTGTTGTAAGTTGCAACGGGACACTGACAGGATGTAGAACTGGGCTGAGATGTAGCAGATAGAGTTTAACTTGGAAAAGAGTGAAGTGATTCATTTTGGAAGGTCAAATTTGAATGCAGATTACAGAGTTAAAGGCAGGATTCTTGGCAATGTGGAGGAACAGGGGGATCTTGGGGTTCACATTCATAGATCCCTCAAAGTTGCCACCCAAGTTGATAGGGTTATTAAGAAGGCATATGATGTCTTGGCTTTTATTGGCACGGGGATTGAGTTTAAGAGCCGTGAGGTTATGTTGCAGCTGTATAGAGCCCTGGTTAGACCACACATGGAATGTTGTGTTCAGTTCTGGTTGCCTCATTAAAGGAAGAATGTGGAAGCTTTAAGGAGGGCGCAGAGGAGATTTACCAGGATGCTGCCTGGACTGGAGGACAAGTCGAATGAAGAAAGATTGAGGGAGCTAGGGCTTTTCTCATTGGAGCGAGGAAAAATGAGAGGTCACTTGATAGAAGTGTTCAAGATGATAAGAGGCATAGATAGAGTGGATGGCCAGAGGCAGAAATGGCTTTCATGAGGGGGCATAATTTTTAGGTGATTGGAGGGAGGTTTAGGGGAGATGTCAGAGATAGGTTCTTTATACAGAAAGTGATGATTGCGTGGAATGTACTGCCAGTGGTGGGAGTAGAGTAAGATACATTAGGGACATTTAAGCATCTCTTGGATAGGTACGTGGATGATAGTAAAATGAAAAGTCTGTGGGTTAGTTTGATCTTAGAGTAAGATAAAAGGTCGGCACAACAACGAGGGCTGAAGGGCCTGCATTGTGCTGTACTATTCTATGTTCTGTATTATGGTCAGTGCCTCCTAAGGGTTCCTTCACCTTCAACTCCCATATCAAGTTTGCCTCAATGCACATTACCAAATCCAGGATTGCCTGTTCCCCAGTGGGCTCCACCCCAAGCTGCTCCAAAAAGCCATCTTGTAGACATTCCATTACCAGCCTGGTTTTTTTCAGTTCACCTGCATCTTGAAATCCCTATGAACACTGTAACCTTTCGTGCATGCCTTTTCTGTCTCCTGGTCTATCTTGTGCCCCATATCTTGACTACTGTTTGGATGCCTGTACATAATTCCCATTGCAATTCCTCAATTAAACCCACAAACCCACAAATTGTACATTATCTGGCCCTATGTCATTTGCTATCGATTTTATTTAATTTCTTACTAACAAGGCAGCTGCAACCCTCTGCTCTACTGCCTGTCCTTTCAATGCGATGTGTATCCTTAGATAATTGGTTCCCAGTCCAAATCCCCTTGCAGCCACATCTGCATGATCCCTACCATACCATAGCTGTCAACTTCAACCTGTGCCATAAACTCATTCACCTTCTATCTGAATGCATGCAGCATACAAAATAACAACTTCAGTCCTGTATTTACCATCCCTTTTCTCATTGTCATCCCTTGATCCGATGTGCTCAAAGTTAGATTCCTAACCATTTTCAAACACTCTGTCCTATTTTGTGATCTGGAGACTTTAATAATCCCTCCTGAGTTCTTCTTTCTTTTCATTTTTCATACTTTTTCATGCAGTTGAATCCACCCCCACAGATGTAACCTCCTGCTTTGTTTCCTATTTGCCATTTTACTTCTTGGAATTTTACCCTTCCCTTGCACCCCTACCCCTTTAAAATTTTCTAGTTTAAAGTCCTGTTGACCACCCTATTTACCCTTCTCACTAGAACATTGGTTCCAATTAGGTTCAGGTGTGGACCATCCGAACAATACAGATCCTTCCTGTTACAATGCTAACACTAGTGCCGCATGAAATGGAATCCTTTTTTTCCACACAACTCCTTTAGCCATGTGTTTAATTCCCTTATTCTCACGCCCCTGTGCCAAATTGCACATGGCTCGGGTAGTAATTCAGAGTTTATCACCCTTGAGGACCTGCTCTTTAATTTAGTTCCTCATTCCCGATAATTCCCAAACCGGTCCTCTTTCCCCATCTTGCCTATGTATTTTGTCCCGAAGCGGATCATAACAACTGGATCTTCCCCCTCCCTCTCCAATATCCTTCCAAATCTGTCGGAGATTACATTAGATTAGATTAGAATCCCTACAGTGTGGAAATAGGCCCTTTGGCCCAACAAGTCCACACCAACCCTCTGAAGAACAATCCATCCAGATGTCCCTCATCCTGGCTCCAAGCAAGCAAATTATCATGCGGAACTCTCGATCCTGCTTACACAGGATGCTATCTATTCCCCTAATTATAGAATCCCCTTATTATATGAGCTATCATTCCTGTTGGTCACTAGTTAGCAGCACGAGAATGTGAGAATTCTAATCAAAGTTCACATTTCCCATACAACTATCGAAAAAGGTGAAGAGTTTCATTCCTTTAATGCCCCCAGCACTGTCTCCAATGTGGCTCTTCAGGCCCAGCAGACTTTACAATCCTATCCTGTACCTAACAGCCTTTCAGATGTACTTCCATTTATATCAAGAGTGTCAACCTTCAGAACAACAGTTAATCTTTACTGATACCCCAGGTCATCAATGTCCCAAGTGGGCATTCTTTAAAGAAAGTACGTGCACCTTCTATGGAATTACCTGCAGCTTCAGGAGGTTGTCAGACCCTCCATATAGAAACAATATTAATGGACAGAAACATTATTTTTGTAGATGTTTTTCTGGTAGCTTGAACACCAGCCGAATTTCAGAGCTCATGTCCGTAATTAGGCCAAACGTGAACTTTGAAATGTGTTACTCTCCTAATCTTTCTGTGATTCAACTCCCAAAGTATCTATGGTGTGGAAATGTCCTCTCTCTATTCCCTCACCCTTGCCAACAACTTTAACACAGGTTTCCATGCTCAGGAATTTGGGCAGCATCATCATGATTTCCTGTACATTCACTTTAAGGACAGAAGTCAAAAGATGGTGTGGTGTTGGACAATGGAATTACCAATTTGTAATTGTGGCTATGCAACAGTATGATGGAGTGGCAAACACAATATTCAGTGAAATATTCCCTTTTGCAGAACATGGAACAATGTATTGCTTAATTTTAAACAATAAATGGCATGTTGATAGCATCATGTTTAAAGCATTATTCAAAAGACCCCAATGATCTATGTTCCAGTGACTAAAACAGAACTTACTAATGCAACTCAGCAGGTCTGGCAAGTTCTGTGAAGTGAAAGCAGAGTTAACGTTTTGAGTCCAATAACTCCTCTTCAAAACTGTTCCAGTGAAAGGTTGAATTGAGTGACATTGCGTCATGGGTTTATCCAAATACAATCTGGTATTCTGAACATTGCAGGCAATGGATGACAAGTCTCATGACATGAGTGCCAGGGAATTGGATGTGGAAACCAGCAGCTTTATTCCTAGTTTAAGTCATAGGGAATGTCACTAACAGATGGGCTTATCACACACCTGACCTGCCAAATGGTGTCCCCACATCTAGAATTGAAATATGTTAGAATAAAGTTAATATGACAAAAATTCTTCAAACCTTGAATGTGTGTTTTGATCTCTTTTTCACAGAAATCTCCAGTAATGCTTGCTGGCATGGCCGATGGAATGGTCGCAGTTTACTCTCTGGTTAATGAGATTCCTGAGGGTTGGTGCTCCTACCTGTGCTCACGCTCAGCAAACAAGTTTCAGTTTAAAATCTCCGATAATGACCTTCGACAGAATGCATATCGAGTTACTGATATGGTAACAGTGAACAGTGGATCAGAAGTGTGGTACAGCAACGGTGCTGGGATCCTTGTCATAGACACACTTGTTACAGAAATAACTCGGAGATTAGAACCTTACCAAGCTCCCTCTCAAGTCATATCAATGACTTGCAATGTGGGATGTAATGGGGAAGAGGCCGTTTGGTGTCTGGATGACAGGACAAGTACCTTAATTATGTATCGGTCATATCAGGTCTGTGCCCATTACACATGCAGTGACTGTAATCCATTAAGAGACATGTTCCCCATCCAGCAGCCTGCTAGTTTTACAACAACCACAGCCATTACTACCACAGATATGACTGATTCCAACTCCACAGATGTCAGCATCATTTTCAATGATGAGGTTGGAACGCAAGTTATAAGACATTCCGACTCCATGACCGATTACTGTTCTCTATCGTCCGAATCTTGCTCCTCTAACAGGAACACTGGAACATCATTTAGTGCCCTGAGTTCCCCAACCAGTCCCACAAGTATTCCTCATTCTACTGACTTTGTTGAGTCATGCTCATTGCGTGACAGGTCTGGAAGCATCTCCCCGCCAGTGGATGATAGCGAACAGCTACAAGCTGTAAAAATCCTAGCAGTTAAGGACACCCTGTGGATACCGAGGTAGGTCACTTATAAGATCCACTCAATTAGAAAAACATGTGTTCACAATCTCAGTGCAGGAGGTTGGATGTCACAAAGCAAAATTAAAAATGCAGTTTTCTTCATTTATAATCTAGTAATCTTGTTAGTTTCTAGATGCTTAATGATATTAATAATTTAGGCTAGTTTCGTTTATAGATTATACAGTGAATGAATTGAGTATTAATGCAATCAACAATAATTGATAGCTACTTTGATTTATGATAATTCAACTAATTTGTCAAATTGATATAAATGGAAATATTGGTTTTGCTGATATGTAATTCCCCTTATGCAAACTCCTAGTGTGGGGGGCAGATGTAGATTGCAACAGGACACTGACAGGAAGCAGAACCGGACTGATAAGTGGCAGATAGATTTCAACCTGGAAAAGTGTGAATTGATTCTTGCCAGTGTGGAGGAACAGAGGGATCTAGGTGTCCATGTCCATAGATCCCTCAAAGTTGCCACCCAATTTGATAGGGTTGTTAAGAAGGCTTTCATTAGCAGGGGATTGGGTTTAAGTGGTATGAGGCTATGCTGCAGCTCTACACAGCACTGGTTAGATCACACATGGAATATTGTGTTCAGTTCTGGTTGCCTCGTTATAGGAAGAATGTGGAGGCTTTAGAGAGGGTGCAGAGGAGATTTACCAGGATGCTGCTTGGACTGGGGAGGACAAGTTATATGAAGAAAGATTGAAGAAGCCAAGGCTTTTCTCATTGGAGCGAAGACAAATGAGAGGTGACTTGATAGAGGTGTACAAGATGATAAGAGGCATAGATAGAGTGGATGGCCAGAGATGTTTTTCCCAGGGCAGCAATGGCTTTCATGAGGGGGCATAATTTTTAGATGATTGGAGGAAAACAGCCTCAAGTCCCTCAGCTTTTCTTCAGAAGACCTTCCCTCCATACCAGGCAACATCTTAGTAAATCTTCGCTGAACCTTTCCGAAGCTTCCACATCCTCCTGATAATGGGGTGACCAGAACTATATGCAGTACTCCAGATGTGGCAACACCATAGTTTGTGCAGCTGTAGCATGACCTCGTGGCTCCGAAACTCAATCCCACCACCAATAAAAACTAACTCACCATATGCCTTCTTAACAACCGTATCAACCTGAGTAGCAACTTTCAAGGATTTATGTATATGGACTCCGAGATCTCTCTACTCATCCACACTACCAAGAATCTTTCCATTAGCCCAGTACTCTTTATTCCTGTTGCTCCTTCCAAAGTGAATCACCTCACACTTTTCCACATTAAATTCCATTTGGCACCTCTCAGCCCAGCTCTGCAGCTTATCTATGTCCCTCTGTAACCTGCAACATCCTTCTGCACTGTCTACAACTCTACTGACTTTAGTGTCATCTGCAAATTTACTAACCCATCCTTCTATGGCCTTATCCAGTTCATTTATAAAAATGACAAACAGCAGTGGACCCAAAACAGATCCTTGCAGTACACCACTAGTAACTGAACTCCAGGATGAACATTTCAGCTAGCCAATTTCTGACCAAAACCGCCAAATCTCTCTCAGTTCCATGCCTCCATATTTCATGCAATAGCATACCAAGGGGAACCTTATCAAACGCCTTACTGCAATCCATATATACTACATCGACCACTTTACCCTCATCTACCTGTTTAGAAGGATGAGGGGGATTATAGTGAAATTTGCAGTATTTTGACCTGAATAGAGTGGACATGTTTCAAGAGACTAGGACCTGAGGGCATTGCCCCTGAGTGAAGAGGCGACCTTTTAGAACGAGATAAGGAGGAATTTCTTTAGCCAGAGGGTGATTTTTCTGAGGAACTCATTGCTACAGAGAGCTGTAGAGGCCAACTAATTGAGTGTATTTAAGACAGTAAGGGAATCAAGAGTTATCGGGAAACGGCAGGAAAGTAGAGTTGAGAAACATATCAGCCATGATCAAATGGCAGGGCAGTCTCAGTGGGCTGAATAGCCTAATTCTGCTCCTATATCATATATCTCCTATGTCGGGCGGCACAGTGGCTCAGTGGTTAGCACTGCTTCCTCACAGCGTCAGAGGGCCGGGTTCGAATCCAGCCTCGGGCGACTCTGTGCGTATTCTCCCAATGTTTGCGTGGGTTTCTCCAGGTTCTCCGGTTTCCTTCCACCACCCAAAGATGTGTAGGTTAGATGAATTGGCCACGCTAAATTGCCCGTAGTGTTCAGGGATGTGTAGGCTACCTGCATTAGTCAGGGGCAAATGTAAGGTAGAGGAATGGGTCTGAGTGGGTTACTCTTTGGAGAGTCGGTGTGGATCCGTTGGGCCGAAGGGCCTGTTTCCACACTGTTGGGGTTCTAGTTCTAGTTCTAGTTCTTATAATCCATTATTCACTTGTGTTGCCACTTGCAGGGAGCTATGAACTTGGACCCCAAGATCCCGCTGTATATCAATGCTCCTAAACGTCCTGCCATTAACTGTATATTTTCCTCTTGCATTTCATCTCCCAAAAATGCATCACCTCACATTTGTCATCCTCCACTCAACTTTTCCAAATGATCTCTATCCTGCTGTAACTTTTGAATACCTTGCTTACTCTCTACAATTCCACCATTTTTTGTATTGTCTGCAAAACTACTAACCAGACTGCCTACATTTTCATCGAAGTCATTTATAGGTCCCAGCACTGATTATTATGGATCTGCTGTATAAATTGCCTTGGGATTCTCATTAATCCTACTCACAAAAACCTTTTGTGGTCTGTCCTAGCCCTCCTAATTTCTTGTTTAAATTATTTTCTGCTCATTTTATATTCTTCAAGGATCTTGTTTGATTTAATTCCCCCAACCTTCTGAAATATCTATGCTCCATCAAATTTGATGTCTTGTTCAGCCCAAGTTTGAGCACTCCACCATTGGTGGCTGCCTTCAGTTGCCTAGGCAAAAGTTCCAGAATCTCTCTCTACACCTGCCTCCCTCTCCAAGATACTTCATAAAACCTACCTTGTTGAGCTTTAGCTCATTTGACTTGATATCTCCTTGTTTTATTCATTGGCACAGAATCACAAAAATATTAGTGCAGAAGGAGACCATTCAGACTGTTGTGTCTGCATTGGCTCGATTATCTAGTGCTAATCTCCTACCTTTTCCTGACATTGCTACACATAACTGCTATCCAAAAAAACCATCTAATACCCTCTTGAATTCCTCAATTAAATCTATCTCCACCACATTAGTGTATTCTATACCCTAACAACTCACTGTGTGAAAAAGATGTTTTGCACATCACTCTAGCTTCATTTGCACATCATTTTAAATCAATTCCCTCTTGCTCTTATTTCTTTTATAAGTGGAAATAGTTTCTCCCTATCTACTCTGTCCAGCCTACTCATCTTTCAGCCACCTTGTCTCGAGGAACAACAGTCTTAACTACTTCAATCTACCCTCAACTGCAGTTTCTCATGCCATTCTAATAAAGTGTTTCTTTACTCTCTCCAATGTTTCCTATAATGTGGCACCCACAACTCTAGCTGAGGTCTAACAGGTGTCTTGTACAAGTTCAGTATCATACCCTTGTTCTTGTATTCTTGTGTCCCTATGAATAAAGCTGAGAACACCATATGTTTACTAACTGAACTCTCCTGCCACCTTCAATGATTTGTGTACATGTATACCCAGGTCTCTCTGCTCTGGCACTGCCTTTCAAATTTTATGTTTCTTTCAATCTTCTTTCAACCAAAATGCATCATGTCAACCATCCCTGCACTGAACTTCATCAGCTCACCCCATCAAATTGTTAATGTCCTCTTGGAGTTCTACACTATCCTTACAGTTTAAAATTCATCCAACTTTGTTAGCTGAATGTAGGTTTGCTCGCAGAGCTGGAAGGTTCGTTTTCAGACATTTTGTCACCATGCTAGATAACATCATCAGTGAGCCTCAGGATGAAACACTGTTGGTATGGCCCGCTTTCTATCTGTGTGTATAGGTTTCCTTGGGTTGGTGATGTCATTTCCTGTTCTTTTTCTCAGGGGTGGTAAGTGGGACCGAGTCAATGTTTTTGTTGATAGAGTTCCAGTAGGAATGCCATGCTTCTAGGAATTCTCGTGCGTGTCTCTGTTTGGCTTGTCCTAGGATGGATGTGTTGTCCCAGTTGAAGTGGTCAGAAGTGGGTACTGCAGATGCTGAAGATTAGAGTCAAGATTAGGGTGGTGCTGGAAAAACACAGCAGGTCCGGCAGGATCCGAGGAGCAGAAAATTGACGTTTCGGGCAAAAGCTTTTCATCAAGAATGTCATTCCTGATGAAGGGCTTTGCCCGAATAATCGATTTTCCTGCTCCTTGGATGCTGCCTGACCAGTCGAAATGGTGTCCTTCCTCATCCGTATGTAAGGATACTAGTGACAGCGGGTCATGTCTTTTTGTGGCTAGTTGATGTTCATGTATCCTGGTGGCTAGTTTTCTGCCTGTTTGTCCAATGGCATCTGCAAACTTGGCAATTGTCCCCTGCACAGCAGTGATACTTATCCGAAAAAGCAAGGGTTCCAATATCAGCTCCTGATGAACTCTACTACAAAACATGTTCTGTATAAGCAGCGCACATGAGCAGCTGTGCAAAACCCGCACACGTCCCATGATCATGCACTGTATAATCAATTTCAAATGACCAATGAATCCCAGGATGCTACACACGCCAGAACAAAATCCAGGCTTTCTAAATTAACTATTTGGGCACACTACTCATTCTATCTTATTGCAATCGTCAAAACAAGTTCTGGAAAGGGGAAGAAACTAGGTCACATCACCTTCGGCCAGGGGCTCAGGTTGGAAGCTGTCGGAACAAGGTTGGGGAAGTGTGGGGAATTAACCATCTTCTCAGCAGTGACCAGGAGGATCAGGGATGAGAAGTTGAGGAAGCATTTAGCCTTCCAGAAGGAAAGAACACTTGATGCAAATAGCAAGTTACATTTCTCTTTCATGTTTTAAATATTTATTTTCTTGATAAGTTTAAAATCTGGCCTAAAAGAAAAGCAAAGAAGTCTTCAAAACACAATCCAGCACACATCCCAAAAGGGGAATGGCTTTCTGAGCTCATTGAAACTGAAATGCCATCTTCAACTCAGAAACAGAATCTACAACTCGATGAGATTTTCAATTATCACAAAGTTCTCCTTGTAATGTCACAGTTGCAGTAAAGATGAATGCATCCAAACTTCCACGTAAGACATTGATGACTGTGTAGCAAAGTGCACAGCAAGAATCACAGGAAGAATCTGGCACAGCAAGAGTTTTGCCTTCGAATTTGTCAAGTGTATTGGCTTTGTTATAAAGAATTCCTGGGTGAATTGCGCAGATTGCGATTTCATATGTTGATATTGGGCAAAAGTACGGACATTTCAGTATAAAAAATGTTGATTTTGTACATCAAGTTCCAATCAGAATTTGAATTTGTTTACAAGACTGTCTTTGCAGGAATTTTGAAACTGACTGCTTGTGTCTCCATTGTGAAAGCAAAAAGTAGTTTTAATCAGTGACCTTGATTTACAAGATGATGTTGTTTATATCAGGATGGAGAAGAAAAATGGAGCATCTGCAGTGACACAAAGTCAAGCATTTGTTAGAACAGCATTGTGTTGCTCACATAGAACATAGAAAAGTACAGCACAGAACAGGCCCTTCGGCCCACAATGTTGTGCCGAGGATTATTCCTAATCTAAAATAAGAAAATCTAACCTACGCATCCTTCAATTCACTGTTATCCATGTGCATGTCCAGCTTAAATGTCCCTAATGACTCTGCTCTTCGGAGTGTCGTTGTGGACTTGTTGGGCCGAAGGGCCTGTTTCCACACTGTAGGTAATCTAATCTAATTTAATCTAAAGAATCTACCTCTGACATCCCTTCTATACCTTCCTCCTAATATCTTAAAACTATGACCCCTCGTGCCAGTCAATCCTGCCCTGGGGAAAAGTCTCTGGCTATTGACGCTACCCTTGCCTCTCATTACCTTGTGTACCTCAATCAGGTCACCTCTCTTCCTCCTCCTCTCCAGAGAGAAAAGCCCGGGCTTAGTCAACCTCTCTTCGTAAGGCAAGCCCTCCAGTCCAGGCAGCATCCTGGTAAACCTTCTTTGCTCCCTCTCCAAAGCCTCCATTTCTTTTCCTATAATAGAGCGGCCAGAACTGGACACAATATTCCGAGTGTGGTCTCACCAGGGATTTGTAGAGCTGCAGCAAAACTTCGCAGCTCTTAAACTTGATCCCCCTGTTAATGAAAGCCATATGCCTGAAGTTGGTTCCCTCTCAAAGTAGGACTGTATCCTGGGTCCAGACATATAACCAGCTGACTGGTGCAGGGATAGCTGTAAGAGCTCCATCGCCAAGTGCAATCATCATTTTCACTTCTCTAGTTGTTGTCTACATCTTGTTCTATAGGATCAAGATCTGGTGGCAGGAGTCATCTCAGGTCTTAAATGTCAGCCCAGTTAACGCAACATCTTTCCTCACTGAGGCCCTTATAGAAACATTATCAGCTATTGTCAGGCTATTATTAGGTACAACTAGGTAAAACTCTATTATTAAGTACAGGCATTTCCTATAGCCCAGCTGTTATCTGGATCCTGTTGGTGCTGCTCCAAAACAAAGTAACCCTGCACCTGGTATTGACAGCTTTGATGTGTCACATGACCATGAAGCAGCACAGTGGGTGGGTCACAGCACCAGGAACCCAGGTTTGATTCCAGCCTAGGGCGACTATGAGGAGTTTGCACATTCTCCATGTCTGCATGGGTTTTGTCCCCACAGTCCAAAGATGTGCAGATTAGGTAGATTGGCTATGCTAAATTGCCCACAGTGTCCATGGATGTGAAAGCTAGGTGGATTAGCCATGGGAAAGAGCAGGCTCATAGGGATAGGGTTGAGTCTGGGTGGGATGCTCTTCGAAGGATTGGTGTGAACTTGATGGGCCGAATGGCCTGCTTCCACACTGTAGGGATTCTGTGATTCTATGAAACCATTGTGTGCTGCACCCACTGTATACTGCAGACCACTCCCATTGCACACTGCATACTGCACATAGCTACAAGTGCATGTTGCACACTGCACCATGCTCCCAGTGTACAGTGCACCCAGTCTGTGCTGTTCATTGTCACTGTTGCTCTAAACTTGCTTTTCATTGCTGTTTTGTTGTTTTTAATTTCAGACAAGGTGGTGATATCATTGTTATTGAGCTGGAAAACCAGTCCGTCAGCCAGCAAGGCAGGGTCGTGGCAGTGCTAAAGCCAGAATCTGTACCTAAAGACGGGTAAGTGAATATTAAGTTAGTAGAAAGCCCAGAAGCAAACCCAGTTGGCAGTGCAGGAAGGAGCTATCTTTCAACTTGTTGTCCAACTAGTGATGCAATCCATTGCAAATATGGACAGTGCATCAGAGACAGAAGTTTCAGCCAAAGCACTTACAGCTCTGTGTTTAAAATTCGATGGGATGTATCTTAATTCAGTCTGTCATCTTTTGGATGGATTGGTCATATGATTATATTATTACCATCATTACTTTCTAAAGTATGTCCTAATTTCTGTTTAAAGTGGGATTCAGAAATTGATTCTTTCTCAGAAGCTTTTTTTTGTTCTTTCTGTTTATTATTGTAAATGTTCTGGTTTAGAAAAAGTTCCAATGGGAAAATATTTGTTAAGGATTCCATTGCCCAATTTTGTGATATTTCCAGCAGCTCTGTAACGACAGGAAATGTGTTTGCAAATACACCCTTAATGTGTCACCTTCTCCCTATCTTACATAGGGTGATCCTATAGGCCTCTCAGATAGCCAAGCCTTTGCAGGTAATACAAATTACATGCTACATCTACTGCTGGACCTTGGGCCACTTGGCAGACCCTGATATCCCTAGTATCCAGAGCCCACTGGCACAGAGAAACTATATTAGAAAACACTCAAAGCAGAGCTATATATGTATCTGTCTGTGTGTCTTCTCTTTTTGTCAAGCCATTGGGAAATTCCACACACACCCCCACCCAGTCTTCTGAAATGACCTAGCAAGCCAAATCAGTTGTATCAAGTGCTGCAAACTCTCAACAAAGGAATTAAACCACCTGGTATTGACCAAGGATCACAAATGACAACCCGATCAACCCTGCAAAGACCTCCTTCCTGACATCTGCAACCTAATGCCAAAATTGAGAGAGTTGTCTCACAGAAACATCAAGCAATAGCCTGACATTGTCATAAACATTTAATTATGCCATATACTCAATGTCCTAGAGTGGGCGGCACGGTGGCACAGTGGTTAGCACTGCTGCCTCACAGCGCCAGAGACCCGGGTTCAATTCCCGCCTCAGGCAACTAACTGTGTGGAGTTTGCACGTTCACCCCGTGTCTGCGTGGGTTTCCTCCGGGTGCTCCGGTTTCCTCCCACAGTCCAAAGATGTGCAGGTCAGGCGAATTGGCCATGCTAAATTGCCCATAGTGTTAGGTAAGGGGTACATATAGGGGTATGGGTGGGTTGCGCTTCGGCGGGGCGGTGTGGACTTGTTGGGCCGAAGGGCCTGTTTCCACACTGTAAGTAATCTAATCTAATCTAATCTAAAAAACCTCCATCACTGTTATATCCTATTCCACCAGCAGGACAGACAAAGAAAATTACAGCACAGGAACAGGCCCTTTGGCCCTCCAAGCGTGCACCGATCCAGATCATCTATCTAAACCTGTCATCTATTTTCTAAGGATCTGTGTTCCTCTGCTCCCTGCCCATTCATGTATCTGTCTAGATACATCTTAAATGACACTATTGTGGCCGCATCTACCACCTCCACTGGCAATGCGTTCCAGGCACCCACCACCCTCTGCGTAAAAAAACCTTCCACACACATCTCGCCTGAACTTTTCATCTCTCACCTTGAACTCATGACTCATCCACCCTGTCTATACCCCTCATGATTTTGTAGGCCACAATCGACCTCCGCCTTTCCAATGAAAATAATCCTAATCTACTCAACCTCACTTCATAGCTAGCAGCCTCCATACCAGGCAACATCCTGGTGAACCTCCTCTGTTACCCTATCAGAAGCATCCACATCCTTCTGGTAATGTGGTGACCAGAAATGTACGCAGAATTCCAAATGTGGCTGAACCAAAGTCCTTTACAACTAACAACTGTAACGTGACCTGCCAACTCTAGTACTCAATACCCCATTTGATAAAGGAAAGAATGCGATATGCTGCCTTGACCACTCCATTGAGCTGTGTTGCCAACGTCAGGGAACAATGGATCTGAACACCTAGATCTCTCTGTACATCAATTTTCCCTAGGACTTTGCTATTTACTGTATAGTTTGCTCCTGAATTTGATCTTCCAAAATGTATCACCTCACATTTGGCTGGATTGAAGTCCATCTGCCCAATTCTCCAACCTATCTATATTCTGCTGTATTCTCTGATGGTCCCCTTTACTATCTGCTACTCCACCAATCATCTGAAAACTTCTAATCAAACTGCCTATACCTTCCTCCAAATCATATATGCATATCACAAACAATAGTGATCCCTGCACGAATCCCAGTGGAACACCACTAGTCACAGGTCTCCATTTTGAGAAATTCCCTTCCACTCCTACTCCCTGTCTCCTGTTGCCCAGCCAGTTTTTAATCCATCTAGCTAGTACACTTTGGACCCCATGCAACTTCACTTTCCCCATTAGTCTATCATGGGGAACCATAATCAACACCTTACTGAAGTCCATGTATATGACATTTCCAGCCCTTCCCTCATCAATCAACTTTGTCACTTCCTCAAAGAATGGAGTGTGACGAAATACTCCCCACTTGTGCAGCTCCAACAACACCCAGGAGGCTTGACATCATTCATGATAAAGCAGCCTGTTTGATTGTGGATGTACTTCCATTCCGTCTTTATAATACTACACTCAGTAGCTGTATTGTGTCCCAGTTACAAGATGCACTACAGAAATTCACCAAAGCTCCTCAAACTGCATTTTCCACTACTGTCTAAAAAGACAAGAGCAGCAGATACATGGGAATGCCAGTAGCTGAAAGTTTCCCTCCAAGCTATTCCACTATTCCATTATCATCTATACATAGAACATAGAACAGTACAGCAAAGAACAGGCCCTTCAGCCCACGATATTTTGCCGACCACTGATCCTCATGTATACACCCTCAAATTTCTGTGACCATATGCATGTCCAGCAGTCTCTTAAATGTCCCCAGTGACCCTGCCTCCACAACTGCTGCTGGCAACGCATTCCATGCTCTCTCAACTCTCTGTGTAAAGAACCCACCTCTGACATCCCCTCTATACTTTCCTCCAACCAGCTTAAAACTATGATCCCTCGTGTTAGTCATTTCTGCCCTGGGAAATAGTCTCTGGCTATCGACTCTATCTATGCCTCTCATTATCTTGCATACCTCAATTAGGTCCCCTCTTCTTCTCCTTTTCTCCAATGAAAAAAGTCCGAGCTCAGTCAACCTCTCCTCATAAGATAAGCCCTCCAGTCCAGGCAGCATCCTGGTAAACCTCCTCTGAACCCTCTCCAAAGCATCCACATCTTTCTTACAATAGGGTGACCAGAACTGGACGCAGTATTCCAAGTGCGGTCTAACCAAAGTTTTATAGAGCTGCAACAAGATCTCACGACTATTAGACACAATCCCCCTGTTAATGAAAGCTAAAGCACCATATGCTTTCTTAACAATCGTGTCCACTTGGGTGGCCGTTTTAAGGGATCTATGTACCTGCACACCAAGATCCCTCTGTTCCTCCACACTGCCAAGAATCCTATCCTTAATCCTGTACTCAGCTTTCAAATTCGACCTTCCAAAATGCATCACCTCACATTTATGCAGGTTGAACTCCATCTGCCACTTCTCAGCCCATCTCTGCATCCTGTCAATGTCCCGCTGCAGCCTACAACCGCCCTCTATACTGTCAACGACACCTCCAACCTTTGTATCATCTGCAAACTTGCTGACCCATCCTTCAATCCCCTCATCCAAGTCATTAGTAAAAATTACAAACAATAGAGGCCCAAGGACAGAGCCCTGTGGAACACCACTCACCACAGACTTCCAGGCAGAATATTTTCCTTCTACCACCACTCGCTGTCTTCTGTTGGCCAGCCAATTCTGTATCCAGACAGCTATGTTCCCCTGAATCCCATTCCTCCTGACCTTCTGAATGAGCCTACCATGGGGAACCTTATCAAATGCCTTGCTGAAGTCCATACATTTATGGTCATTGGATAAATATATGGATGATAATGGAATAGTGTAGGTTAGATGGGCTTCAGATTGGTATCACAGGTCAGCGCAACGTCGATGGCTGAAGGGCCTGCACTGTGCTGCATTGTTCTATGTTCTAAGCCTGACTTGGAAATATACCACCATTCTTTCAGGGTTATTTCCCATAGAATCATAGAGATGTACAGCTCGGAAACGGACCCTTCGGTCCAACTAGTCTATGCCGACCAGATATCCTAAATTAGTCTTGTCCCGTTTGCCAGCACTTGACCCATATCCCTCTAAACCTTTCCAATCATATACCCATCAGATGCCTTTTAAATGTAATTGCACCAGACTCCATGACTTCCTCTGGCAGCTCATTCCATTCAAGTACCGCACTCTGTGTGAACATGTTGCCCCTTAGGACTCTTTTAAATCTTTCCCTTCTCACCCTAAACCTATGCCCTCTCATTCTGGACTCCCAACCCAAGGAAAAGACCTTGACTATTTATCCTGTCCATGCCCCTCATGATTTTATAAGCTTCTATAAGGTCACCTTTCAGCCTCCAATGATCCAGGGTAAACAGCCCCTGCCTATTCAGCCTCTTCCTACAGCTCAAACCCTACAATCCTCCAATCTTTTCTGAACTCTTTCAAGTTTCACAGCGTCCTTTCTATAGGAGGGAGAGCAGAATTGCACACAATATTCCAAAAGTGGCCCAATCCCTGTCCTATACAGCCGCAACATGACCTCCCAACTCCTATACTTGATGCTCTGACCAATGAAGGAAAGCATACCAAACGCTGCCTTCACTATCCAGCGACTCCACTTTGAAAGAACTATGAATCTGCACTCTAAAGTCTCCTTGTTCAGCAACACTCCCCAGGACCTTACCATTAAGTGTATAATCAGTCCTGCCCTGATGTGCTTTTCCAAAACGCAGCACCTTGCATTTATTTCAATTAAACTCCATCTGCTGCTCCTCAGCCCATTGGCCCAACTGATCAAGATTGTAATCTGAGACAACTTTCTTCGCTGTCCACTATACCTCCAATTTTGGCGTCATCTGCAAACTTACTAACTATACCTTCTATGTTCACATCCAAATCATTTATATAAATGATGAAAAGCAGGGGACCCAGCACCGATCCTTGTGGCACACCATTGGTCATAGGCCTCCAGTCTGAAAGTCAACCTTCCACCACCACCCTCTGTCTTCTACTTTTGAGCCAGTTCTGTATCCAAATGGCTATTTCTCCATGTATTCCATGAGATCTAACCAATCTCCCATGAGGAACCTCATCGAAAGCCTTACTTACGTCCATTTTGATCACGTCCACTGCTCTGCCCTCATCAATCCTCTTCATTATTTCTGCAAAAACCTCAATCAAGTTAGTGAGACATGACTTCCTACGCACAAAGAAATGTTGACTATCCTTAATCAGTCCTTACCTATCCAAGGAAATGTAAATCCTGTCCCTCAGGATTCAGTCCAACAACTTACCCACCACCGACGTCAGGCTCACCAGTCTATAGTTCACTGGCTTTTCCTTACCACCTTTCTTAAATAGTGGCATGATGTTAGCCAACCTTCAGTCTTCCGCCACCTCACATGTGACTATTGATGATCCAAATATCTCAACAAAGGACCGAGCAATCACTTCCCTAGTTTCCCACAGAGTTCTAGGATACACCTGATCACATCCTCAGGATTTATCCACTTTCATGCATTTTAAGACATTCTTCAAGATGTCACCATCAATTCCTCACATTCTATATCTTCCATGTCCTTCTCCACAGTAAACACTGATGCAGATATTCATTTAGTATCTCCTCCATCTCCTGCTGATTTTGAGGGGTCCTATTCTCTTCCTAGTTACCTTTTTGTCCTTAATGTATTTGTAAAGACCCTATGGATTATCCTTAACCCTATTTGCCAAAGCTATCTTATGCACCCTTTTTGCCTTCCTGATTTCCCTCGTAAGTATACTCCTACTGCCTTAATACTTTTCTAAGAATTCAGTAGATCTCTGCTTTTGATACCTGACATTTGCTTCCTTCTTTTTCATGACCAAAACCTCAATTTCTCTAATCATCAGCATTCTCTACACTTACCAGCCCTGCCTTTCACCCCAAAAGGAACATATTTTCTCTGCACTCTCATCATATCATTTGTGAAGGCCTCCCATTTCCAGCCATCCCTCTACCTGTGAGTAATCCAGATATTATTAGCTTCGACAACTACCTTTTTAAATTATTTTACGCACAACAAGTGGTAAATGTTTGGAACTCTGATCCACAAATGGCAGTGGATGCTAGATCATTTTAATTTTAAATCTAAGATAGATAAAGTTTTGTTAAGCAAATATATTCAGGGATATAGGCCAAAGGGGTGTGGAGTTAGGTCCCAGATCTCAATGAATGGCGAAACAGACTCAAGGGAATGAATGGCAGCCACCTGTTTCTGTGTTCCTGTCATACTGGGTCAAAATCCTGGAACTTCTGACCACTTTCTCCCATATTCCTTAAAAGAATTTTTTAAAAGTAAAAGTAAAAGACATTACATGGGGTGCAGAAAGGATTCACAAGAATTATTCCAAGAAAAATTCAATTAACTTTTCGTGTACCATTTTTGTCATAATTGTCCCGAAATGCACTGCCTCAGAAAATCATGAATTAGATTCATGGAGCATTGAACAGTTGTGCCAAGCATTTATCCTAACCTAAGATCAACCTAACCTACGCACCCCTCAATTTACTGCCGTCCATATGCTTGTCCAGCAGTCACTTAAATGTCGTTAATGTCTCTGACTCAACTACCACCACTGGCAGTGCATTCTATGCATCCACCACTCTCTGTGCAAAGAACCTACCTCTGACACCTCCCCTACACCTTCCTTCAATCACCTTCAAATCATGAACCCTCATGACAGCCATTTCTGCCGTGGGGAAAAGTCTCTTACTATCTACTCAATCTATGTCTCTTATTACCTTGTTACACCTCTATCAAGTCACCTCTCTTCCTCCTCCTCTCCAGTGTGAAAAGCCTAAGCTCAGTCTACCTCTCTTCATAAGAAAGCCCTCCAAACCAGGCAGCATCCTGGTAAATCTCCTCTGCACCCTGTCTAAAGCATCTACATCCTTCCTGTAATGAGGCAACCAGAACTGGATACAATATTAAGATTAGGGAGCATGGTAAAAAAGGAGGGGGGATGGCGTTGCTAATTAGAAATGGTATAACGGCTGCAGAAAGGCAGTTCGAGGGGGATCTGCCTTTGGAGGTAGTTTGGGCCGAAGTCAGAAATAGGAAAGGTGCAGTCACTTTGTTGGGTGTTTACTATAGGCCCCCCAATAGCAGCAGAGATATGGAGAAACAGATTGGGAAACAGATTTTGGAAAGGTGCAGAAGCCACAGGGTAGTAGTCATGGGCGATTTCAACTTCCCAAATATTGATTGAAAGCTCTTTAGATCAAGTAGATTGGATGGGGCAGTGTTTGCGCAGTGTGTCCAGGAAGCTTTTCTAACCCAGTATGTAGATTGTCTGACCAGAGGGGAGGCCATATTGGATTTGGTACTCGGTAATGAACCGGGACAAGTGATGGGCTTGTTAGTGGGTGAACATTTTGGTGATCGTGACCACAATTCTGTGACTTTCACCTTGGTTACGGAGAGAGATAGGTGCATGCAACAGGGTAGGTTTTACAATTGGGGGAAGGGTAATTACGATGCTGTAAGACAGGATCTGAGGAGCATAAGTTGGGAGCATAGGCTGTCGGGGAAGGATGTCGTGGAAATGTGGAACTTTTTCAAGGAATAGATACGACGTGTCCTTGATATATATGTACCTGTCAGGCAGGAAAGAAATGGTCGTGTGAGGGAACCTTGGTGACGAGGGAGGTTGAATGTCTTGTAAAGAGGAAGAAGGAAGCTTACATAAGGTTGAGGAAACAGGGTTCAGACAGAGCAGTGGAGGGATACAGGATAGCCAGAAGGGAGCTGAAGAAAGGGATTAGGAGAGCTAAGAGAGGGCATGAAAAATCTTTGGCGGATAGGATCAAGGATAACCCAAAGGCATTTTATGCATATGTGAGAAACATGAGAATGACGAGAACGAGGGTAGGTCCGATCAAGGACAGTGGTGGGAGACTGTGTATTGAGTCGGAAGAGATAGGAGAGGTCTTGAATGAGTACTTTTCTTCAGTATTTACGAACGAGAGGGACCGTATTGTTGAAGAAGAGAGTGTGAAACGGACTGGTAAGCTAGAGGAGATACTTGTTAGGAAGGAAGATGTGTTGGACATTTTGAACAACTTGAGGATAGACAAGTCCCCCGGGCCTGACGGGATATATCCTAGGATTATGTGGGAAGCAAGAGAGGAAATTGCAGTACCGTTGGCAATGATCTTTTCGTCTTCACTGTCAACGGGGGTGGTGCCAGGCGACTGGAGAGTGGCAAATGTTGTGCCCCTGTTCAAAAAAGGAAATAGGAATAACCCCGGGAATTACAGGCCAGTTAGTCTTACTTCGGTGGTAGGCAAAGTAATGGAAAGGGTACTGAGGGATAGGATTTATGAGTATCTGGAAAGACACTGCTTGATTAGGGACAGTCAGCACGGATTTGTGAAGGGTAGGTCTTGCCTTACAAGTCTTATTGAATTCTTTGAGGAGGTGACCAAGCATGTGGATGAGGGTAGAGCAGTGGATGTAGTATACATGGATTTTAGTAAGGCATTTGATAAGGTTCCCCATGGTAGGCTTATGCGGAAAGTCAGGAGGCATGGGATAGAGGGAAATTTGGCCAATTGGATAGAAAACTGGCTAACTGGTTGAAGACAGAGAGTGGTGGTAGATGGTAAATATTCAGCCTGGAGCCCAGTTACAAGTGGAGTTCCGCAGGGATCAGTTCTGGTTCCTCTGCTGTTTGTAATTTTTATTAGTGACTTGGATGAGGGAGTCGAAGGGTGGGTCAGTAAATTTGCAGATGATACGAAGATTGGTGGAGTTGTGGATAGTGAGGAGACAGTCAGAAACTTTGTCGGCTGCAAAGGGACTTAGATATGATGCAGAGCTGGGCTGAGGAGTGGCAGATGGAGTTCAACCCTGCCAAGTGTGAGGTTGTCCATTTTGGAAAGACAAATAAGAATGCGGAATACAGGGTTAACGGTAGGGTTCTTAGTGAGGTGGAGGAACAGAGGGATCTTGGGGTCTATGTTCATAGATCTTTGAAAGTTGCCACTCAGGTGGATAGAGCTTGTAAGAAGGCCTATGGTGTATTAGCGTTCATTAGCAGAGGGATTGAATTCAAGAGTCGTGAAGTGATGTTGCAACTGTACAGGACTTTGGTTAGGCCACATTTGGAGTACTGTGTGCAGTTCTGGTCACCTCACTTTAGGAAAGATGCGGAAGCTTTGGAGAGGGTGCAGAGAAGATTTACCAGGATGTTGCCTGGAATGGAGAATAGGTCGTACGAGGATAGGTTGAGAGTGCTAGGCCTTTTCTCGTTGGAACGGCGAAGGATGAGGGATGACTTGATAGAGGTTTATAAGATGATCAGAGGAATAGATAGAATAGACAGTCAGAAACTTTTTCCCCTGGTACAACAGAGTGTTACAAGGGGACATAAATTTAAGGTGAAGGGTGGAAGGTATAGGGGAGATGTCAGGGGTGGGTTCTTTACCCAGAGTGTGGTGGGGGCATGGAATGCGCTGCCTGTGGGAGTGGTAGAGTCAGAATCTTTGGTGACCTTTAAGCGGCAATTGGATAGGTACATGAATGGATGCTTAAGCTGGGACAAATGTTCGGCACAACATCGTGGGCCGAAGGGCCTGTTCTGTGCTGTATTGTTCTATGTTCTATATTCCAAGTGTAGTCTAATCAGGGTTCTGTAGAGCTTCAACAAAACTTCACAGCTCTTAAACTCAATCCCCCTGTTAATGAAAGCCAAAACACCATAAACCTTTTAACAGCCCTATCAACTTGGGTGGCAACTTTGAGGGACCTATGTACATGGCCCTCAAAATCCCGCTGGTCGCCATACTGCCAAGAATCCTGTCTTTAACCCTGTATTCAGCATTCAAATTTGATCGTCCAAAAGAAATCACTTCGCATTTATCCAGGTTGAACTCCATCTGCCACTTCTCAGCCCAACTCTGCATCCTGTCAATGTCTTGTTGTAGCCTGCAACAGCGCTCGACACTATTTACAACACCTTTGTGATATCGCCAACTTACTAAGCCACCCTTCCACTTCTTCATTTATAAAAACTACAAAGAGCAGAGGCCAAAGAGCAGATCACTGTGCGACACCACTGGTCACTGACCTCCAGGTGGAATACTTTCCATCCACTACCACTCGCTGACTTTCGGTCAGCCAATTCTATATCCAAACAGCCAAGTTTTCCCTGTATCCCATACCTCCTAACGTTCTGATAGGGCCTACCATGAGGAACCTTCTCAAATGCCTTACTGAAATCCACATACACGCCATCCACTGCTCGACCTTCGTCAACTTGTCTCGCCATATCCTGTGAGGCATGACCTACCCCTCTCAAAGCCATGCTGACTATCAATATTCAAACTATGTTTTTCCAAATAGTCAAAAATCCTACCTCTCCAAATCCTTTCCAGTACCTTGCTTACCACGGACATAAGACATAGGATTTCCCTATTCCCTCTGTTGAACAGAGGAACAACATTAATCGCCCTCAAACATCTGGTACTACTCCCTTGGAGAGTGAAGATGCAAAGATCATCACCAGAGGTGCAGCAACCTCATTCCTTGCTTCCTGTAGCAATCTTGGATAAATCTGGTCTGGCCCTGGGGACATATCTATCTTGATGCTTCCCAGAATTTCCAGCACATCCACATCCTTAATATCAATTTGTACAAGCCTATTAACAAGGTCCCACTCTCTCGTGAATACTGAAGCAAAAGACTTATTTAGGGCCTCCCCTACTTCTTCAGACTCCAGGCACAAGGTCCCTCACTATCCCTGATTGGCCCTACCCTCTCTCTGCTCATTCTCTTCTGTCCACGCCAAACTCATTTTCCTGCACTTGGCCCATATCCTTTTAATTCTTTCCCCGTCCATGTATTTGCCCAAATGCGTTTTAAATGTTATTAATGTACCCGCCTCAACCACTTCCGCTGGCAGCTCATTCTACATGAGTACCACCCTCTGTGTAAAAAAGTTGCCCTTCAGGTTCCCTTTTATTCTTTCCCCTCTAACCTTAAACTGATGCCCTCTAGTCCTTGATTCCTCAACCCTGGGAAATAGACAGAGTGCATTCACCCTATCCATGCCTCTAATGGTCTTGTCCAGCTCTTTAACGTCCCCCCTCAGTTTCCTATTCTCTAAAGAAGAATGTCTTAGCTTGTCTAAGCTCTCCCAATAACTCAGATCCTTGCATCCAGGCAACATCCTTGTAAATTTCTTCTTCCCTCTTTCCAGTTTAATAACATCCTTCCTATAACAAGGTGACCAAAACTGAACACTAATACTCCATGTGCAGCCTCAGCAATGTCCTATATAACTGCAACGAAACTTCCCAATATGTATACACTGTGCCCTGACTGATGAAAGCCAGTGTGCCAAAAGCATTCTTCACCGCTCTGTCTACCTGTGACTCCACTTTCAGAGAACTGTGCACCTGAACTCCTAAGGTCCCTCTGTTCCACTACACTTCTTAAGGCCCTACCATTCACCATGAAAGACCTACCTGATTTGATTTTCCAAAATGCAAGACCTCAAACAAACTCCATTTACCATTTCTCAGTCCACCTCACCAGCTGATCAAGGTCCTGCTGCAGTTTATGGGAACCTTCCTCGCTGTGCACGATACTGCCTATTTTAGTGTCATCTGCAAACTTACTAATCATGCCTTGTACATTCTCATCCAAATCATTGGTATGGATAACAAGCAGCAATGGGCCCAGCATCGGGCCCTGAGGCACTATACTAGTCACAGATCTCCAATCCGACAAGCATCCTTCTACTTTACTCTCCGTTTCTTACCATCAAACCAATTGTGTATCCAATTTGCCAGTTTGCCCTGGATTTCATGCAATCTCGCCCTCCAGAGCAGCCTACCTTGTGGAAAATTATCCAAGGCCTTATTGCCATCCATATAGACTACATCTGCCAATCTCCCCTCCTGGTCACTTCATCAAAGAACAAATTTGAGAGCCATGATCTCCCACTCACAAAGATATGCTGATCATTGTTGTTCAAAGATACCTATTTGCACTGCTAATTTCAGATAGTGGTCTAACACAACCAATAAAGACTCTGCTAAATATTTCTTTGAAATGTGGTATTGGGATTAAGGGCGCTAGTTTTAATTGATGATTGGCATTTCCCTCCTATCCCTGTTTGAATGTATGGAAAGTCTGGGAAAATTTTACACTTTCTATATGTAATCTCATCACATCAAAATGTTTTGGTATTTTAGCCTGTGTTTTTCTAATACATAAGCGACCTATCATGTGAATTTCATAAACATTTGGAAAGGCAAGGAATGATTAGACAACATGGCTTTGTGTGTGGTAAATCATGTCTCACAAACTTGATTGAGTTTTTTGAAGAAGTAACAAAGAGGATTGATGAGGGCAGAGTGATAGATGTGATCTATATGGACTTCAGTAAGGCGTTCGAAAAGATTCCCCATGGGAGACTGGTTAGTAAGGTTAGTTCTCATGGAAAATGCAGGAAGAACTAGCCACTTGGATACAGGACTGGCTCATTGGTATAAGACAGAGGGTAGTGGTAGAGGGTTGCTTTTCAGACTGGAGGCCCATGACTAGTGGAGTGCCGCAAGGATTGGTGCTGGGTCCACTACTTTTCGTTATTTATATAAATGACTTGGATGTGAGCATAAGAGGTATAGTTAGTAAGTTTGCTCGTGACACCAAACTTGGAGGTCCAGTGGACAGCAAAGAAAGTTACCTCAGAGTACAACAGGATCTTAATCAGATGGGCCAATGTGCTGAGAAATGGCAGATGGAGTTTAATTTAGATAAATGTGAGGTGCTGCATTTTGGGAAAGCAAATTTTAGCAGGACTTATACAGTTAATGGTAAGGTTCTAAGGAGTGTTGCTGAACAAAGAGACCTTGGAGTGCAGGTTCATAGCTCCTTGAAAGTGGAGTCGCAGTTAGATAGGATTAGTGACAAAGACCTTTAGTATGCTTTTCTTTATTGGTCGAATAGAACATAGAACATAGAAGAATACAGCGCAGTACAGGCCCTTCGGCCCTCGATGTTGCGCCGATCCAAGCCCACCTAACCTACACTAGCCCACTATCCTCCATATGCCTATCCAATGCCCGCTTAAATGCCCATAATGAGGGAGAGTCCACCACTGCTACTGGCAGGGCATTCCATGAACTCACGACTCGCTGAGTAAAGAACCTACCCCTAACATCTGTCCTATACCTACCCCCCCTTAATTTAAAGCTATGCCCCCTTGTAATAGCTGACTCCATACGTGGAAAAAGATTCTCACTGCCGACCCTATCTAAACCCCTAATCATCTTATACACCTCTATCAAGTCACCCCAAAACCTTCTTTTCTCCAATGAAAACAACCCCAAGTGCCTCAGCCTTTCCTCATACGATCTTCCTACCATACCAGGCAACATCCTGGTAAACCTCCTCTGCACCCGTTCCAGTGTCTCCACATCCTTCCTATAGTATGGCGACCAAAACTGCACACAATACTCCAGATGCGGCCGCACCAGAGTCTTATACAACTGCAACATGACCTCAGTACTCCGGAACTCAATTCCTCTACCAATAAAAGCCAGTACGCCATATGCCTTCTTCACCGCACTATTTACCTGGGTGGCAACTTTCAAAGATTTGTGTACATGGACACCAAGATCCCTCTGCTCATCCACACTACCAAGTATCTGACCGTTAGCCCAGTACCCCATCTTTTTATTACTCTTACCAAAGTGAATCACCTCACACTTAGCTACATTGAACTCCATTTGCCACCTTTCTGCCCAGTTCTGCAGCTTATCTATATCCCGCTGTAACCTGCCACATCCTTCCTCACTGTCTACAACTCGTCCGACTTTCGTATCATCCGCAAACTTGCTCACCCAACCTTCTAACCCCTCCTCCAGGTCATTTATAAAAATGACAAACAGCAATGGTCCCAAAACAGATCCTTGCGGAACACCGCTAGTGACGGCACTCCAAGATGAACCTTTGCCATCAACTACTACCCTCTGTCTTCTTCCAGCCAGCCAACTCCTAATCCAAACCTCAAACTCACCCTCAATGCCATACCTCCGTATTTTTTTGCAGTAGTCTACCATGGGGAACCTTATCAAACGCCTTACTAAAATCCATATACACCACATCTACTGCTTTCCCCTCGTCCACCTCCTTAGTCACCTTCTCAAAGAATTCAATAAGGTTTGTGAGGCACGACCTGCCCTTCACAAAACCATGCTGACTATCCTTGATCACATTATTCCTATCCAGATGTTCATAAATCCTATCCCTTACAATTCTCTCTAAGATTTTGCCCACAACAGAAGTGAGACTCACCGGCCTATAGTTACTAGGGTTATCCCTACTCCCCTTCTTGAACAAGGGAACCACATTTGCTAGCCTCCAATCTTCTGGCACTACTCCTGTAGACAACGAGGACATAAAAATCAAGGCCAATGGCTCTGCAATCTCCTCCCTTGCTTCCCAGAGAATCCTAGGATAAATGCCATCAGGCCCAGGGGACTTATCTATTTTCACCCTTTCCAGAATTTCCAACACCTCTTCTCTACATACCTCAAAGCCATCCATTCTACTTAATTGTGACTCAGTACTCACATTGACAACAATGTCCTGTTCCTGATTGAATACTGACGAAAAGTATTCATTCAGTGTCTCCCCAATCTCTTCAGCCTCCACACGCAACTTCCCACTACTATCCTTGACTGGACCTATTCCTACCCTAGTCATTCTTTTATTCCTGACATACCTATAGAAAGCCTTAGGGTTTTCCCTAATCCTACCAACTAAGGACCTTTCATGTCCCCTCCTTGCTGCTCTTAGCTCTCTCTTCAGGTCCTTCCTGCCTACCTTATAACTCTCAATCGCCCCAATTGAACCTTCACGCCTCATCTTTACATAGGCCGCCCTCTTCCATTTAACAAGGGATTCCAATTCCTTATTAAACCACGGCTCCCTCACACGACCCTTTACTCCCTGCCTGACGGGCACATACTTATCAAGGACACTCAATAGTTGCTCCTTGAACAAGCTCCACATATCAATTACACCCTTGCCTTGAAGCTTACTTTTCCAGGCCACACATCCTAAGTCATGCCTCACAGCATCATAATTTCCCTGCCCCCATCTATAACTCTTGCCCTTTAGTGCACACTTATCCCTCTCCATCACTAGAGTAAAAGTCACCGAATTGTGGTCACTGTCCCCAAAGTGCTCACCTACCTCTAATTCTAACACCTGGCCTGGTTCATTACCCAGAACCAAATCCAGTATGGCCTCACCTCTTGTTGGCCTATCTACATATTGTGTCAGGAAACCCTCCTGCACACATTGGACAAACACTGACCCATCTAACGAACTTGAGCTATAGCTTTCCCAATCAATATCAGGAAAGTTAAAGTCCCCCATAACAACCACCCTATTACTTTCACTCTTCTCTTGAATCATCCTCGCAATCCTTTCTTCTACGTTTCTAGGACTATTAGGAGGCCTGTAAAAAAACTCCTAACAGGGTGAGCTCACCTTTCCTATTCCTAACCTCAGCCCAAACTACCTCAGATGGCGAGTCTTCATCCATCGTCCTTTCCACAGCTGTAATACTATCTTTGACAAGCAATGCCACACCTCCCCCTCTTTTACCCCCACCTCTGACCCTACTAAAACATTTAAACCCTGGAACCTGCAACAGCCAATCCTGTCCCTGTTCTACCTATGTCTCCGTAATAGCCACAACATCGAAGTCCCAGGTACCAACCCACGCTGCAAGTTCACCTACCTTATTTCGTATACTTCTTGCATTGAAGTATACACACTTCAAACCACTTTCCTGTTTACAGGCACCCTCCTTTGAAATTGATGCCATGTTCCTAACCTCCCTACACTCCAGGTCCTGCACCCTAAAGCTACAGTCTGGGTTCCCATGCCCCTGCAGAGTTAGTTTAAACCCCCTCCCAAGAGCACTAGCAAACCTCCCACCAAGGATACTGGTGCCCCTCAGGTTCAGGTGTAGACCATCCTGTTTATAGAGGTCCCACCTTCCCCAGAAAGAACCCCAGTTACCCAAATACCGGAATCCCTCCCTCCTGCACCATCCCTGTAGCCACGCATTTAACTGTTCTCTCTCCCTATTCCTCGACTCTCTATCACGTGGCACGGGTAACAAACCAGAGACAACAACTCTGTTCGTTCTAACTCTGAGCTTCCAACCTAGCTCCCTGAAAGCCTGCCTAACATCCTCAGCGCTCCTCCTACCTATGTCATTGGTGCCAATGTGGACCACGACTTCGGGCTGCTTCCCCTCCCCCTTAAGGACCCGGAAAACACGATCAGAGACATCACGTACCCTTGCACCTGGGAGGCAACATACCAAACGTGAGTCTCTCTCGTTCCCACAAAACCTCCTATCTGTGCCCCGAACTATCGAGTCCCCAATTACTATTGCTCTGCTCTTCTCCACCCTTCCCTTCTGAGTAACGGGGACAGGCTCCGTGCCAGAGGCCTGAGCCCCGTTACTTGCCCCTGGTAAGTCCCCCCCCCCACAAGTATCCAAAACGGTATACTTGTTCTTGAGGGGAACGGCCGCAGGGGGTCCCTGCACTGGCTGCTTCCTCCCAGTCCCCCTCACTGTCATCCATCTATCTGCCATCTTTGGAGTTACTACTTCCCTAAAGCTCCGATCTATGACCCTCTCTGCCTCCCGAATGATCCTAAGTTCATCCAACTCCAGCTCCAGTTCCCTAACACGGTCTTGGAGGAGCTGGAAATGGGTGCACTTCCTGCAAGTGTTATCAGCAGGGACGTCCATGGCATCCCTCACCTCAAACATGTTGCAAGAGGAACATTGCACTGCCTTCACTGCCATCCCTCTGAAAGTAACCTTTTATTAAAAAAAAAACTGGGTCTAAAGAATACAACAAGCAAAATGCAGCACTTACCTACTTACCACAACGGGTCTTATTATTTCGGTTAGAGGAGGAGGGCGGGTGGGAGACACTACCTCTGTAGTGCCTCGGGTTCTTCTCCTGCGCACTTTTAAAGGGAAAAAAACCTACCCGGCTGTATTGAGTACAGGAGTTGGGAGGTCATATTGTGGCTGTACAAAACATTGGTTAGGCCACTGTTGGAATATTGCTTGCAATTCTGGTCTCCTTCCTATTGGAAAAATGTTGTGAAACCTGAAAGGGGTTCAGACAAGATGTTGCCAGGGTTGGAGGATTTGAGCTATAGGGATCCTGGAGCATCGGAGGCTGAGGGGTGACCTGATAGAGGTTTATACAAAATTATGAGGGGCATGGATAGGGTATATAGACAAAGTCTTTTCCCTGGGGTAGGGGAGTCCAGAACTAGAAGGCATAGGTTTAGGGTGAGAGGGGAAAGATATAAAAGAGACCTAAGGGGCAACCTTTTACGCAATGAGTGGTACGTGTATGGAATGAGCTGTCAGAGGAAGTGGTGGAGGCTGGTACAATTATAACATTTAAAAGGCATCTAGATGGGTATACGAATAGGAGGGGTTTGGAGAGATATGGGCCGGGTGCTGGCAAGTGGGACTAGATTAGGTTGGGATATCTGGGCAGCATGGACAGGTTGGACTGAAGGGTCTGTTTCTGTGCTGTACATCTCTATGACTATGACTTATAATATTGCATTATGATACGCAGATGAAACTAAAGGTAAAGTTGCCATAGTCCCAGAAGTCCATAGTACTGCTCTCTGATTAGAATGATGCAACTGATGGTGAGTTTATCCTGAGTGTCATCACATCTCAGGCTTGGGGCAAAGTTGAGAATTGGGACCTTCATGGTAACCTTAGCCATTGCAAAACATTAACCTGTGCTATTAGTGTCTCCCTGTATTGTAAACTAACTAACTGAGCTAACCGATCCCAGATTCACAACAGCCGATTTCTCATTGGCTGTTATTTGAGGCAGTCTCCATTACTTCATTAACACTTTTTCTTTTAAGTAATTACAATCGAGTATGAATTCTGATTCAAATTCTAAGTGGGCTGTTTGATATAGCTCTTTCAATTCAATCATTCTGTAGCATTTCTATCGAAGAAGATGAGTGAAACATATCAGCCTCATTCTCTTTATCATCTTTTTATCTTAAGTTTTCGAAAATACTGTCATCTTAGAATCCCTACAGTGTGGAAACAGGCCATTTAGCCAACCCTGCAATGAGTATCCTACCCAGACCCATTCCCCTACCCTATGGCTCTGCAGTTCCCCTGACATTGCACCTAGCCTGCACATTCCTGAACATTATGGGCAATTTAGCATGGCCAGTTTACCTAACCCGCGCATCTTTGGACTGTAGGAGGAAACCAAAGCATCCGGAGGAGACCCATGCAGACATGGGGAGAATGTGCAAACTCCACACAGACGGTTGCCTAAGGCTGGAATCAAACCTAGGTCCCTGGCTCTGTGAGGCAACAGTGCTAACCACTGAGCAACCATGCCACCCCTGTCAGATAACTGACTTTTTGCATCCTGTCAAGTTTACGTAGATTCCTCCTCTTTGTGTCTAATTCTGAGTTTGAGGTCTAGTTACAACATAGTCAGGAATTAACCCAGGACATCTCCTATAGAATCTCAGTTTCTTTAACTTTCATTCATTGATCCAATGCCCTTGTGAGGTCAATACTTTTGAACCAGCCAGATTATTCCCCAAGATAATATCAATTCTTTTTGCAAGGATTTGTTGCATTAGTCCAATTATAACTTCTCCATTGTCAAAGTCACTCTTTAATTCAACTCTGCATAATGGGACCAGTTTATAATTTCAGGGTAGATTAATTATTCTCAATAATTTTTATTTTCATCCTTCATTTAGACTTTGTGGATGACAGTTATGTCATTATCCAGTGTCAATGACTCACTTCTTCCAGTGTCTTTCTTCTTCTACCTCCTTGATTAGAAGAGCAAGGAAATACCTCTCCCTTTGATATAAAATATTCAGAATCTGCTGTGGTGGAGTCAGTAATCATGGGTGAATTTTCTTGAATGTCCAAAGCCATGTCCCTTTTCCTTGTAGGTTCTGAGAAAACATGCTCTATCTGAAGTACTGTTATGCTTTTCATATATATTGGCTTTTCCGGCTCACCCTTTTCCAAAGATTCCTCAAATGTTGCTACTACTACAATAAAGCTGCCATTTGTTTTCCTTCCCAAATAGACCGTCTAACACAGCTGCAGACTGAATTCCATTTGTTGTTTATTCCTGCTTTCTTCCTTACAGCCAACCACTGAGCCAAAGTTTAGATCATCTGAAACTGCCAACCATCCACCTTGTTGATATTCTAAATACTGTACACTCAATCATTAATTTGTCCCATAAAGAGCAATATTAATCCCTGCAGAACCCCACTGAAAACCGCTTTTCAGTCATAAAACACCAGTCAACCATTACCTTTCATTTCCTGTCTCTGAGCTAAACTTGCCACATTTTTAGGAGTTCAAGAACACCCAGTTTTCTCAACAGCCTTGTTTGCCAGTATTGTAGATTGGTACTTTGTATTTAACTGAAAACATTGATAAAAGCCTTTAGTACTGACAATATCCTGTTTTACTTTCTCAACTCCACAGAAAACTCGTGGATGCTGCAGTTGTGGCAAAGGACACAGTGGTCTGTTGCTTTAGGAATGAGACCAGAGATTGGGACCTGCGTGTGTGGAGAGCCTGGGGATCCAGAGAATTCAAGCTATTCTATCAGTCGTACGAAGAGTTGGCAAGAATGGAAGTCAGCATGCGCAGGCGAAAGTAGCTATTGTGAACACAATTCATTTCCTCTGGATGCATAACCCTTACTGAGGAGGCAAGTTGCAGAACAGAACATAATTCATTTAACAAGAAAATGATTGAGTCTACAAAGCTGACTATGTCTTCCTCATGAACTTAACCAATGCAAGCTTGATGCACAGTACAGGAAAAAAAGAACTGAGAGCAAATGCTCATATATGATTATAGAAAAGGATGGACATCACTTCACCTTCTGTTGCACAGAATGGGATTTCATTCAAGTTTCAATCTCAGTATCTTGCTAATTACTCTCATTGACACTCAACTATTTCTCTATCCTTAGAACTGTAAATTTAGATATCTACAAAGAGTTTAAATGGGAAGAATATATTTATTATGCATTAAATGCAGAAGTTACATAGTGAGCAATGGAAGTTCTGGACCTTTGAGAGAGTCAGTTGCAGCTTTCAGAAACCTTGTGGGGTAGTGATACAACATAGGATTTCTTCATATTTTTATCTTAAAGAAATTGTTTTATCTTTTACTGTAGGTAAATTTTCTCAGGTTAAACCAAGAAATATCATGGTACAGCTGAATCAGGGTCAAATTTGAGGATGAGTGGTCCTGTAGATATTGAGCATGAAATTGGATTAGAAACTTCAACCATGAAAAAGACAAAGAAAAGTTTGGGCCACAAAGGGATCTTTAGTTTGTGCATGGTTAACAGTCTCAGCTAGAGTTAGGGATAGGGAAATAACTACTGAGGCTTTTTGAAACCTAACAACAGTGTTACTAGTTAAATCTGGTTAGAGATTGTTTACTGTTGGTTTTCTCTTCAATTGTTATATCACTGGGCTAACAATTCAGAGACCAAGGAAAATGTTTTGAGAGCATGGGTTCAAATCCCACCATGGCAGATGATGAAGTTTGAATTCAATCAAATCTGGAATGAAGAGCAGATCCAATTGTAGCCATGATGTGGAGGTGCCTATGTTGGACTGGTGAAGACAAAGTCAGAAGTCTCACAATACCAGGTTACAGTCAACAGCTTTATTTGAAATCACAAGCTATCAGACCACTGCTTCGTTGTCAGGTAAAGGACTTCACCTGATGACAGAGCAGCACTCCAAAAGCTTGTGATTTCATATAAGCCTGTTAGACTATAACCTGGGATCATGTGACTTCTGACCAGGACTAATGGTGATCATGTAAACTGTTACAAAAGCTCATCTGGTTCATTAATGTCCTTTAGGGAGGAAATCTGCCATCCTCACCTGGTCTGGCTTACAGGTGTCTCCAGACACACAGTAATGTGGTTTACTCTTAACTGTCCTCTGGGCAATTAGCAATGGAAAATAAATGCTGGCCTACCCAGTGATGCCCGCATCCAATGAAAGATTAAGTTAAAATGAGAACTACACCACAAGATTTAATGTTTTAAAACAAAAACACAAACTTCATTCTATTTAAAAGAATTAAACAAAACAAGCAGATTTAACACAAGTTAAACCTATGTTTACTTCAAATTGCTCCTTTTCACTATAAAACACATCCAAACTGGTATTTGCCTTTGTGAGCTCTCCAAATGTATGCCACAGTCCTCTAGAATTAATTTTAATTTTCCTCAGTTCCAGCTGTTTTCTGAGGTTCTTTGTTTAATGCCTCTTGACTGTGGACAACTCCGTCCCCTGTACAGGTTGCATTCTCAGTACTTCTGAGCTAACTCTGCTGATTTCTTTCTTTACAACAAAGTTCCATTAGGATGACTTTACTAGTTTGAACCTGGGCAATCTTAGAGCTTTTTTTTCCCCTCACAGAGTTCCTGTTTCCTCTGCTTACTCTGCAGACTTAAATAACTGTTACTTATTTTGGCTATCTTCTTTCAGTAAGCTACTGGAGGGTCAGTGGGTCAACTCTGAGGGAGTGCTTACTGTTAGAGCATGAATACTGAGGGAGTGCTACACTGCCAGAGGGTCAGTAATAAGGGAACACTGAACAGTAAAGGATCAGTACTGAGGGGGCACTGCACTGTTGGATGGGCATGTTCTGAGGGAGCATAGCACAGTGACAGGTGGTATGGAGGGAGTACTGTACTGTTATGGAGAGTCCGTGCTGAGGAAAGAGGAGGGAGAAGTGCACTGTTGAAGGAGAGCTGTATTGTCAGAGAGGTGATACTGAAGAAACGCTGCAATGTTGAGGGGCAGTTCTGAGGGTCTTTGCACTTTTGGAGAGAAGGTATTGAGAGAGTGCTGCATAGTCAGAAGGGAAGCATTGGAATGCTGTCGTGTCACAGGTAGTATCTTCCAAATGATAAGTGGAATTCAGTCCCCAGTGAGAAAGGAGGACTCTAGGAAGTGGATAAACCATCATAGTTGACCAAGGAAATTAAGGATCAAATTATTTGGAAAGAAAAAGGCATACAATGTGGTGAAAAACCAGAGGATTGGGAGAGTTTTTAAAGGCAACAAGATATCCAAGAAAAATAAAGAGAGAGAAGATAAACAATTAGGATAAACAAGCAAGTAATTAAAGAACAGACAGTAAAAATATAAAGATTAATAAAAAAGCTATACTGAACACAGGCTCCTCAGGCAATGAGCCTTGGGACATAATAACAGAGAAGCACAAAATGGCAGAAGAGTTGAATAAATACTTTGCATCAACCTTCATAATAGAGGACATTAATGACATTCCCAAAATACTAAACAAAATAATCAAAAGATGGGGAAAGAATAAATCCAATACTTTTATCACAAGAGAAATGTGCAAGACTGATGGAGCTAAAGCCAAATATATCCTCTAGACCTAAGTGATAACATCCCATGTTATTCAAAGAAGTAGCTACAGAGTTAGATGTGCTGGTAGTAATCTTCCACAAATCCTTAGATTCTGGAAAATTCCCAGAGAACAGAAAAGCTGCCCAAATAACTTCCTCATTCAAAAATGGGGGGATAAGAAAATGAAGTAACAATAGAGCTTAACATCTCTAAGGAAGATGTTAAAGTCCAGTAGAAATGATGAAGTAGAGAGCATTTAGAAATGCATAATAGGATCAAGCAATCAGTGTACTTCTCAAAAGGGTATTCATGCCTAACAGATTTATTACTATTCTTTGAGGAGGTACCAAGCAGGATAGCTAAAGGGGAACCAATAGGTGGAGTAAATTAGGATTTCCAAAAGGCATTTGATAAGGCTACTTAATAAGAGCCCATTGTGTTGGGGTAATACATTAATTAGCATCGTTAGAGGACTGGGTAACTAGTAGAAATCAGAGAATTGGGGTAAAGGAACCATTTTCAGGATGGTAATCTATAACTAATAGGCACGGTGGCTCAATGCTTAGCACGACTGCCTCGCAGTGCCAGGCTGGGTTCTATACCAGCCTTTGGTGATTGTCTGTATGGAGTTTGCACATTTTATTGTATTGTAGAACATAGAGTAGAACAGTACAGTACAGACCCTTTGATTCATCGACCCATCGATGTTGTGCCAACCTTTTATCCTACCCTTAAGATCAAACTAACCTACATACCCTTCATTGTACTGTCTTCCATGTGCCGATCCAAGAGTTGTTTAAATGTCCCTAATGTATCTGACTCTACCACCACCACTAGTAGCACATTCCACACACCCACTAATCTCTGTGTAAACAACCTAACTCTGACATCTCCCCCTAAACCTTCCTCTAGTCACCTTAAAATTATGCCCCTTGTGATAGCCATTTCTGCCCTGGGAAAAAGTCTCTGGCTATCTACTCTATATATGTCTTGTACACCTCCATCAAGTCACCTCTCATTCTTCTTCACTCCCATGAGAAAAGTCCTAGAATCCTCTACCTTACTTCATAAGACATGCCCTCCAGTCCAGACAGCATCCTGATAAATCTCTTCTTAAATGGCAGTAAAGGATTTTTGGCAATGGTGCCTCACAGCTCCAGGGACCCAGGTTCGATTCCAGCCTTGGGCGACTGTGTGGAGTTTGTATATTCTCCCCTTGTCTGTGTGGGTTTCTCCAGGTGCTCCGGTTTCCTACCACAGTTCAAAGATGGGCAGGTTAGGTGAATTGGCCATGCTAAATTGCCCATGGTATTCAGGGGTATGTATGTTAGGTGCATTAGTCAGGGATAAATAGAGAATAAAGGAAGAGGTCTAGGTCGGTTTCTTTTCAGAGGATTGATGTGGACTTGTTGGGCTGAAGGGTCTGTTTCCACACTGTAGGGATTCTATTCTATTCTAATGTCCAGAAAACTGCTACAAGAGTCTAACTTTAGATTGAGACATTTCTTTGTTGTGTAATTTACGTTTCCTGTTGAATTTCCAAATCTGTTGTTGTTCTGGATTTTTCTACAGTCACTCATAATGGAACAGAGTTAAAAATCACACAACACCAGGTTATAGTCCAACAGGTTTAATTGGAAGCAACTAGCTTTCGGAGCTTCCAATTAAACCTGTTGGACTATAACCTGGTGTTGTGTGATTTTTAACTTTGTACACCCCAGTCCAACACCGGCATCTCCGAATCATAATGGAACAGGATTGTGTGGAGAGCAAGTATGTGGAACAGGTTATGCAGTGAGGAGAGGCGGTGATATTGCTGGCCATTCCAGCAGTATGTTTCCTCTTATAAATTCTGTCAAGATGTATTTGTTGAGCTTTGAATAAACACATTCTTCAAATTTAGCTATTTAAACATGGATATAACTGATACCAGATGTAATTGAATTTGATCAGATATTTCCTGAATGTCAATAAGGCTTCCTTAACACTTATGGTTTTCTGCAGTGAACGGAATAATTTATAGACCATCCCAAGAGATGTAATCTGTTCCCTCAGTTTTAATACAAATGTTCTATTTTCATGAATATGCAGGACCTGAAAACTTCTTAAAATGAGCATTATTCAGTGGCCAAAAATAAGCTTTTGTCCAATGGGAAATGTAAAGTGTAGCTGCTACGTTTTGAACACCTACTGTTTAAAATTTGCAAGGACAGTGAATGATCCTTGGAGGGCGGCACATTGGCTCAGTGGTTAGCACTGCTGCCTCCCAGCACCAGGGTCCCAGGTTCGATTTCAGCCTCATAGTGTTAGGTGCATTAGTCAGAGGGAACTGGGTCTGGGTGGGTTACTCTTCAGAGGGTCAGTGTGTACTATTTGGGCTGAAGGGCCTGTTTCCACACTGTAAGGGAATCTAATCTAAAAAAATCTAATGTCACTGCATCATATTTACATGGAGCCAAAGTACTGGAGCTAATCTAAACCTTGTGATACTGTGATCATTGTTTCCTAAATACTTCCCTATTGACACCTGAACCCTTGAACCTCATTCAACTAGTAATGCCTCCTTCATCCAGAGCTTGTGGTGATTATGATGTGGAGGTGCTGGTATTGGACTGGGGTGGACAATGTCAGAAGTCACCATTCCTGAAGAAGGGTTTATGCCCGAAACGTCGATTCTCCTGCTCCTTGGATGCTGCTTGACCTGCTGCGCTTTTCCAGCAACACATTTTTCAGCTCTGATCTCCATCATGTGCAGTCCTCACTTTCTCCTAATGTCAGAAATCACACAACACCAGGTTATTGTCCAACAGGTGTATTTGAAATCACAAGCTTTTTGGTGCACAGCCCCTACATCATCTGACAAAAGGCTACACTCTGAATGCTTGTGTTTTAAATAAGCCTTTTGGACAATAACTTGGTGTTGTGTGACTTCTGTCTTTGTTATGATTGCACTAATCTTAAAGGACCATTGCTGACTTCTTAAACAAATTGGTGTTATCAGTGACATTCACTGCTTCAAAGACAGCAGTTAACAGGAATTCATTTTTAAAAAACAATGCTATCACGTTTTTAAACTATCACTTTAAAATTATTTATCAAATCTGCTTCCATCATTTTTTTACGTAAAGACTTCAAGTTCCTGATAGTCAAGATCTAGAAGCAATTCTCCTACTAGATCTTAGTCCAATGATATTAAATACATGACCTGCACTTACTCAGCTAATCACCAGCGTGAATTATTTTTCTTAATGAAAACCCCTCATCATCATATTCTCTATTAGATCATCTCCAAATCATTTCTGTTCGAAGGGAAACAGTCCTCAATTTCTAACCCATATCATAACTGAAGTCCTGCATTCCTAGTTAGATCTTGGGGCTCAGTGGTTAGCACTGCTGCTTCACAGCACCAGGGTCCCAGGTTCACTTCCAGCCTCAGGCGACTGTCTGTGTGGCGTTTGCACATTCTGCATGGGTTTTCTCCGGGTGCTCCAGTTTCCTCCCACAGTCCAAAGATGTGCAGGTTAGGCGAATTGGCAATGCTAAATTGCCCATAATGTTAGGTGCATTAGTCAGAAGGAAGTGGGTAAGGGTGGGTTATTCTTCAGAGGGTCGGTGTGGACTGGTTGGGCCAAAGGGCCTGTTTCCACACTGTGGCTAATCTAATCTAATCTCAATATTTTCTCAAGCTTTCCAAAGATAATTACGTGACTTCTGAAGTCCAGTACTATCTGCAATATTGCACCCAAGGCCAAAGCAGTGATTACATTTTGAAGTATGTTTCACTTTTATGTTTGACTTAACTATTTATGACATTAAACATCTCATTTTGTAAACACTTTATATCAAACTGTCCTTGTATGAAAATAAGAATATTAGAGTGCAGCAAATGGCCCATCGAGTCTGCTCAACTCCTCAAGAAGGTCAGAACTGATTTGATTTTAGTCTAAACTCTACTTGCCTGTCTGTTGCTTATAATCCTTGCCTTGCCTTTAGTTTAAAGACAGTTAATTAATTGCTGGCATCTCAAATGAATTATTTCAAGCAAACTTGGAGTTAAAAATAGGTTAGCTTTTAACTGTAGTTATCTCACCAGGTCAGAAGTAAGTGTGTATTTCTGGGCTTGTTATGGAGCTGGAACTCCAAATCTTTCATTGAAGTAAATGTAACTTGTTTATGTATTCCCCAGTGAAAAGAAATGGAGAGGTGGTAGAAAACTCAAGAATTCCTTGTTAGTAAATACCATATAGCCTAAAGCTAATGGAAGGGCCCTCATAGAATCTTACTTCCAAGAACAATAGGAATACCAATCAAAAATTAAAGTAAATTCTGGAGCTTTGTGGCATGCATTTTGGTTGGTGCAAAGTGACTAAATCTTCAAGACTTCATAAGGTAAGGGTAATCTTGGGAGCTACTCAAAAGTAGCATAAATAGTTACATTGATAATGGTGTTTGTTTTGCTTCACTTTTTATATGGAATAAAACTTGTTTTCGTATAAAAACTTGAAATCTTGTGTCATGTTTCTGACAGTCAAATATGATGTTTTTGAACTTTTCTCTAAACATTTGTGGCCTTAACAGTATCATAAAAGTATTCTCACCAATTTGTACTGTTATAACAAACTTTCCTATTATTATAATTCTTCTGTCTAACAAAACATTCCATTTGCTGCCTTAATCATGTGCATACTAACTTATTGTGATTTAATTCAAGTACCTTGAGATCCCTCTGTGCTGCAGCATTCTGCAGTTTTTCACAATTTAAATAATGTTTTGCATTTCTATTCTTCCCAGGGTGGTTAGCCCCACATTTTCTCATATTCTTCATCAACTGTCAAACTTTTACCTATTCATTTAAGGTGAATTCAAGGTAACTTTACAGCATCATCAAATTTGGCTATGTTATATTCAGCCCCTTCATTCGAGACATTAATCATCACCTTTTCCTCTTTTTTTGCTCCCATTTTACTTGGGGTCTCCACAATTCTCAGTGATCGTCATTGAAAGAGTAAACCTGTATGAGGTCACCCCTCATCCTCCAATGCTCCAGGGAAAACAGCCCCAGCCTGTTCAGCCTCTCCCCATAGCTCAAATCCTCCAACCCTGCCAACATCCTTGTAAATCTTGTCTGAACCCTTTCCAGTTTCACAACATCTTTCAGATAGGAAGGATACCAGAATTGCACGTAATATTCCAACTGTGGCCTAACCAATGTCTTGTACAGCTTCAATATGATCTCCCAACTCCTGTACGCAATACTTTAACCGATAAAGGAAAGCATACCAAACACCTTTTCACTGTCCTATCTACCTGCGACTCCACTTTCAAGGAGCTATGAACCTGCACTCCAAGGTCTCTTTGTTCAGCAACACTCCCTAGGACCTTACTATTAAGTGTATAAGTCCTGCTAAGAGTTGCTTTCCCAAAATGCAGCACCTCGCTTTTATCTAAATTAAACTGCATCTGCCACTTCTCGGCCCATTGACCCACCTGATCAAGATCCCGTTGTAATCTGAGGTAACCTTCTTCGCTGTCCACTACACCTCCAATTTTGGTGTCATCTGTAAACTTAGTAATTGTACCTCTTATGCTCGAATCCAAATCATTAATGTAAATGACAAAAAGTAGAGGACCCAACACCGATCCTTGTGGTACTCCACTGGTCACAGGCCTCCAGTCTGTAAAACAACCCACCACCACCACCCTCTGTCTTCTACCTTTGAGCCAGTTCTGTATCCAAATGGCTAGTTCTCCCTGTATTCAGTGAGATTTAACCTTGCTAATCAGTCTCCCATGGAAAACCTTGTCGAACGCCTTACTGAAGTCCATATAGATCACATCTACCGCTCTGCCCTCATCAATCCTCCTTGTTACTTCCTCAAAAAACTCAATCAAGTTTGTGAGACATCATTTCCCACACACAAAGCCATGTTGACTATCCCTAATCAGTCCTTGCCTTTCGAAATACATGTACATCCTGTCCCTCAGGATTCCCTCCAACAAGTTCCCCACCACCGACATCAGGTTTACTGGTCTATAGTTCCTGGCTTGTCCTTACCACCCTTCTTAAACAGTGCCACCACGTTAGCCAACATCCAGTCTTCTGGCACCTCACCTGTGACTATCGATGATACAAATGCTTTTCTTTTAAAGAAAAGAAAAGCATAGAAAAGACCAGGACAGGGAGCAAGAGATAGACAGAGAGAGAGGGAGACATGATAATGCCCACAGGAGGACAATGCAATGTCACTGTAGCAGTATAGCTGAGGTCCCAGGCTGATGCTCTGGAGCATGGGTTCCAATCCCATCTTACAGCGAGTGGAGCTTAAGATTCAGTCATGGTGATTGCTGCTGCTGGATCATTGGGCATTTGAAAAACATTGAACTTAAAGGTTAGCCATGATTTATTTGAATGGTGAGCAGGCTGAATGGCCTACTCTTCCTGTTAACTTTATCCATCACCTCTTGTGACCATACATTCCTTTTCCAATCCCATAAGTTATTAAATATCCACCATATCCTTCTACCTGTACTTTGACTATCCTCCCCATCTTCCTGGAATCCCATCTCCATGGTTACTTTGGTTGATATTTCTACACCCTTCACTGATATCCTAATCTTCTTTCTCCTCACTCCACACATCCATCTTAGCATTTACACCTCAATTGTATCTACATATCTTTCCTTTTCTTGTTGCCCATGTTTCTGTACAATATAACAAGGACAGTCATAGAGATGTACAGCATGGAAACAGACCCTTCGGTCCAACCCGTCCATGCTGACCAGATATCCCAACCCAATCTAGTCCCACCTGCCAGCACCTGGCCCATATCCCTCCAAGCCCTTCCTATTCATGTACCCATCCAGATGCATTTTAAATGTTGCAATTGTACCATCCTCCACCAATTCCTCTGGCAGCTCATTCCATACACGTACCACACTCTGCGTCAAAAGGTTGCCCCTTAGGTCTCTTTAATATCTTTCCCCTCTCACCTTAAACCTATGCCCTCTAGTTCTGGACTCCCCGACCCCCAGGGAAAAGACTTTGTTTATTTATCCTATCCATGCCCGTCATGATTTTATAAATCTCTATAAGGTTACCCCTTAGCCTCTAATGCTCTAGGGAAAACAGCCCTGGCCTAGTCAACATCTCCCTATGGCTCAAATCCTCTAGCCCTAGCAACATCCATGTAAGTCTTTTCACAGTTATCTTAGAGATTCTTCCTTTCAATTTCAGCAATACTTTTCCACCATATAACACACCTTTGCATTCTGATGTCTCCTCCATATTCCACACTTCCAGCTTCTGCCACCATCCCCATGGACATGAAAGTACTCACTCAAGTCTTCACTCACCATCTTTCCACCTTCACTGAGTTCTTGTTCACCAGTCAGACTTTAACTGACAAGCTCGTTGATATCTCTGACCTATGCCAGAGTACTATATCTCAAACTACATGCAATTTTGAGCAAGTCCACCTTGCAAGATGAGAAGGGAAGGTTAGATTAATCTGGATAATTCCCATTAGCTGAAAGAGAATAACCCAGGATTACAGTGCAATAACCAATGCAGCTGAGCCATTCCAGTATTTATTCCTCAGGGCAGCTTTCTATACTTGTATTTATTTTTTATTTGAGCTTTGTCCAATTGAGAAACAATGGCATTTTGTGGGAACTTAATCTAGTTAATAATTCACAAAGTAATGATAGCTTTTAAATCTCTAGTTATGAAATATGATTCCAATTTTCTTCAGCATTAAAATTCTGATTGGAATTGAACATAATACTCCACTTGGTAATCAAACAAAGGGCACACTCATCAGATCCAGCATCTGGGATTAGTTAGTAACCTACTGTTCGGAATATGTTCAGAGTTTAAGCAGATTCCAATGCCGATGTGCAATACATGACATGGGCATTCCACAAGCAGCCAAGTACTCACATCTGATTTGTTTAAAAATAAATCCATCCAACTCAAAATCCGGCCAAACCTGGACATTTTCAGACTTAATATTCTCTCCTGCCATCCATATTTATCTCAAACAATTTTTAAAAGCTTTTTCATACTTGCTGTTGACATAATGTCTTCAGAGATGAAAGACAAACCTGAATTGCATCCTGATACAGGGATCCACCCGCTTCCAAATTTACTGCGGAATTGCAGAACTGGTGTCCTTTATTAAAGGCCTCAATCAAGTCCTTAATAATATCTCCAAAATAACATCACATTCCCAAACACAAGGAATCCCAAACACATCATTCCCAAATTCTGACATTCCCTAACAAAGGAACCCTAACCATAAGGAACCCCAAGCTCTGACATTATCACAAACTAAGATTTCCAAATTCAAGGAACCCCAAACTCCAACTTCCCCAAATACAATGAACCCTAAAGATAAGGGACCTCAGACACTGATTACCCCAAATGCAGTATCCTAAACATTGTGGCCGCAAAGTTGATTCTGTAGCTCCCATAATTTCAATGCTATGTTTGCTGTTGTAAACATCAAACAGTGTTGGCCCCAGTACATCCCTCTTTGCTGCTGTAATTGATTCCCTCATCAATATTCACACAATCACATCGTACCAGAGAGGCCTTTGGCCCATCAAGTCTGTACCATCAAATATATTTGATTACCTGCGCTCGTCCCATTTTTTCTACACTATGCCCATAGCCTCTAATGCTATGACATTTCAACTGTTCACCTAAGTATCTTTTCAAAGATTTTGAGATTTCCTGCCTCAACTACAGTGCATTCCAGATACCCCACCATCGTCTGCATGAGAAAACCTTTCCTCAAATTCTCATGCCTTTCACTTGAATATTATACAAGTTTGTTATTGACGTTTCAACTGCCTTCCATACACCCTATCCATCCCTTTCATATTCTTATACACCTCTATCAGGTCTCCACTCAATCTTCTGTGCTTTCCTGAGCTTATCCAACCTTGCTTCATAGCTGAAATGCTCCAACCTGACAACATCCTGTGAATTTCCTCTGCACCCTCTCCAATGCAGTCACGCCTTCCCTTTAGTATGGTGATCAGAATTGCACAAAATATTCCAGCTGTTGTCCAACCAAAGTTCTGTACAGCTCCAGATGACCTCTCTGCTCTTACATTCTGTGCCACAACTGATAAAGGCAACTACCCCATTATCTGTCCTGCTACCTTCAAGGATCTTTGGGCAAGTATGCCAAGATTCCTCTGTTTCTCTGAGCTTCCTATTGTCCTGACATTCATTGAGTAGTCACTGGTCGTGTTCTCTGATCCAAATTACATCACCTCACATTTATCAGGATTAAATTCCATCCGCCACTGATCTATCCACCTGACCTTTCTGTAACCTAACATCCCCCTCACTGTCACACCCGCCAATCTTTGTGTTATCTGCAAACTTACTTACTATCTACAGAGGAACCTTGATTATCCAAACAACATGGGCAGGAAGTATTTTGTTAGATAATTGAACATTTGGATAATCAAATGCCAGATATCACGGTTTAGCCAAGCATTGGGACCTTGCGATCTTGCCGGATAATCCAAAAGTCGGATAATTGAATGCCGGATAATCGCAGTGCCTCTGTACAACACTTACAAATATTGCAAACGATTGATACCTTCAGGGATCTATGGACTTGAATACCAAGGTCCCCTTGTTCCTCGTTCCTCAATCCTCCTTAGGGACCTACCATTCACTGCGTAAATCCTTATTATCAGGTTTAAATTCAATCTGCCATTGCTCTGCTTAACTTGCTAGTTGTTTAATATCAGACTGTAGCCTAAGACTATCCTCCTCACTGTCACTATCACTATTCACCTCACTATTTTTGTACTTATTAATTATACCTTTTGCATTCAGATGTATGTCATTAACATACCTAACAAACTGCACTTGCCAAATTACCATTCAATGAGTTTTTTCCTTCTTTAAAAATGGGACCTCATCAAAGGCCTCACTGAAATCCGTATAAAGTACATCAATTGCCCTGTCCTTATTCAAAGATTTGATCACCTCCTCAAAAAGTTCCATCAGATTTATTCAGCAAGACATCCCTCTGACAAAGCCAATCTGAATATCCTTGATCAAACCTTGCCTGTCCAAAATGGAGATTAATTTTCCTCTTCACTATTTTCCCCAATAGTTTCTCGACCATTGATGCTAGATTCATTGGTCTATAGTTTCCTTTTTTATCTCTACCACCTTCTTGGAAAGTGGAACTATATTAGCTGTCTTCCAATCGTCTGGGCCTCCCCTTTGGTCAGAGAAAATTTGGTCAGGACTGTGTATTATCCTCCCTTGTTTCCCATAGCAACCTGGGATACAACTCATCAGGACTGAGGATTTGTTCACTTTTAAATCTGCCAAAATGTCTAATACTTACTACTTTTATTCATCTGCTCAAGAACCTCACAGTCCATCTTCTCAAATTCTGTACTTCTACCCTCCTTCTCTTAAGTGAAGACAGATGTGAAATACTCATTTAATGTTCTATCAATGCTCTTTGGCTTCACACACAGATAGCCCTCTTTGACCGTAATAGGTCCTACTCTTCCTCTGGTTATCCTTTGCCATTTTAATATATCTGTAGAGTATCTTGGTATTCTCCCCAGCCCTGCTTTACTCATTCTCCCTCTTTGCTCTCCTAATTACTGTCTTGGGGTCCCCTGCACTTTCTATACTGCACTTGGGCCTCCACTATTTTACTCCCTTTGTACTTGCTAATTGCCTCTTTTTTTTATCCAATCCTGAATATTCCTAGACATCAAGCAGGATTCTCTGGATTGGTTTCTCCTACATTTACTAGTGGGGTACCGCAAGGATCTGTTTTGGGGCCACTGCTGTTTGTCATTTTTATAAATGACTTGGATGAGGGCTAAATTTGAGGATGACAGTGAGATCGGTACCGTTGTGGATCGTGCCAAAGGATGTTGTAGGTTACAGAAGGACATAGATAAGCTACAGAGCTGGGCTGAGAGGTGGTAAATGGAGGTTAATGTGGAAAAGTGTGAGGTGATTCACTTTGGAAGGAGTAACAGGAATGCAGAGTTCGGGCAAATGGTAAGATTCTTAGCAGCGTAGATGGGCAGATGTACTCTGTGTCCGTGTACATAGATTCCTCAAAGTTTCCACCCAGCTTGATAGGGTTGTTAAGAAGGCATAAGGTGTGTTAGCTTTTTTTTAGGAAAGGGATCGGGTTTCGGAACAATGAGGTCATGTTGCAGCTGTACAAAACCTTGGTGCAGCTACACTTGGAGTATTGTGTGCAGTTCTGGTCACCACATTATAGGAAGGATGTGGAAGGGTTCAGAGGAGATTTACTAACATGTTTCCTGGTATGGAGGGAAGGTCTTACGAGGAAAGATTGAGGGACTTGAGGCTGTTTTCATTAGAGAGAAGAAGGTTGAGACATATAAGATAGTCAAAGGGTTAGATCGGGTAAACAGTGAGAACCTTTATCCAAGGATGGTGATGGCTAACATGAGAGGACATAGCTTTAAATTGAGTAGTAGGGGTATGGAATGCACTGCCTGCTTTTACAGTAGACTCGCCAACTTTATAGGCAGTTAAATGGTCACTGGATAGGCATATGGACGAGAATGGAATGATGCAGGTTAGATGGACTACTGATTGGTTTCACAGGGCAGCGCAACATCAAGGGCCCACTGTTGTGCTGTAGATTTACCCTCAAGTCTATTTTTCAGTCTATTTTGGTCAGATTGTGCCTTATTTTCTTAAAATCTATCTTACCCCAGTTCAAATCCCTTTTTTTGCAAACCATCTTTAGATGCCAACCTTTAGGCAGTTTAGGATGGGTAGTTGCCCCCTCTGGGGAGGGGGTGAGTTCCCCTACTCAGTGCTGTTGGCGCTTTATATGTTGGCTTGTTTCATTGTTTTTAATTTTTAATAGTTTTGTAGGTTTGTTAAATGTAGTGGTTTTGTTTATGTAGTCTTTATATTTGGTGGATCATGTGACACTAAGGCTCAGCGATTTGTGGTTCGGGTTCCTCCTCTCTGGAATTTAAATGTTATTGCAGAAGGTTATGGCTAATGACTTGATTAAATGGTGTACCTGGAATATCAAGGGAAAGTCACTCACCAATTAAGAGGAAGAAGATACTCTTGAGTCTTAGAAAGGAGAAGGTAGATATTGCTTTGTTACAGGAGACACACTATGATGAAATTACAGCAGAATGGCTTTGAGCGAGTTTATTTCTTCATCATTTAAGTACGGAAGTGGCTATATTGTTTAGGAAGAATCTCCCATTTAAGTTGTTGGAATGTGTTAAAGACTAAATTCTTAAAGCAATGATAAATGGGGAAGATTTTAGTGTTTTAAATGTTTATTGCCCTCCAACTCATCCCCTTAAATTTTTGGTAGATGTTTTTCTGAACTGACCAGCCTCAAGTCCTGGCACATCATTATAGGGGAAGATTTAACTGTCTCATGGATCCCACAGTAGATAGGTTACGCAAAGGCCCCCGATACCCTCTATATAAACTAAACAGTTGCTGGGTCTGTGTGTGGTGTCAGGGTTGGTGGACGTCTGGAGGCGTCTCCATCCTACAGGTAGAGATGTTATGTTTTTCTCCAATGGCACAGATGTCACACTAGGATTGATTTTTTTTTTCTGACCCTTGCGGCAACCCTGGATTTAGTGGCATCTTGTACGATTGGTAATATTAACATCTCTGATCATGCTCCAGTGTATCTTCTGGTTAAGATTAAGGACATTACAGTGGGTTTGAGGTACTGGTGAATGGATCCCTTTAATCCTCAAGGATAATAAATTTATGGAGTATCTCTCTCGGGAATTTCATGCGTTCCTAGACATTAAATCAAGTTGGTCGTCCATCCGTCCTTTGGGAAACTGCCAAAGCCTATGCTAGTGGGTTAGTTATTTCCTACTCCGCCAGGAGGAAGCAGCTGAAGGGTGAGCAGCATCATCTCCTTGACGCACAGTTGACAGCAGCTGAGAAGACCTACTTTGACAGGCCCTCGTTAGTTAGACTACAGAGGATTACGGCGCTGTGATCTGCATTGAATTCTGTGCTCACGCAGATGGCAAAGAAGGAGCTGACTTTTGCAAAGCAAAGGTTATACGAGCATGGTGACAAGCCAGGCAAATATTTAGCATATGTCACTCGGAAAAGGAGTGCCCCACAAGCCATAATGGCGATTATGGAATGGTCTGGCAACCTAACATGTGATTCTAAAACGGTTAATGAGGCATTCCAGAGATTTTACTCTAAGTTATACTAATCTGAGGATTGTGAGGAGGGGCAGGTCAAAATGAAATATTTTTTTAAGGATCCGAAGCTCCCGGGCATGGCTCCCGAACAAGAGTCCTTTCTCAATGCCCTGTCATCAGAACAAAAAGTAAAGGAAGCTGTGAGGCTGCTTCAGAGTGGAAGGTGCCTGGTCCTGATGGGCTTCCCAGTGAATTCTACAAGGAATTTATAAGTATACTGTCAGGCCCAATGCTGAATATGTTTAATGATTCATACAGTCATGTTTGTCTCCCACCATCTCTGAGAAAGGCCAATATTTCACTTATCCTTAAAAAAAGGAAGGATCCGGAAGACTGTGCTTCATACAGGCCCATCTTGCTCTTAAATGTGGACTTTAAGATCCTCTCTAAGACTCTCGCGATAAGGCTGGAATCTGTGTTACCTTCTATTATTAAAGAGGATCAGACGGGCTTCATAAAGGATCGCAGATCCTCCAATAATGTTAGGAGGCTGCTTAATGTCATTCAAGCGTGTCAGCCACAGTCAATACAGGGTTTGGTGATTTCTCTAGATGCAGGGAAGGCATTTGACCGAGTTGAGTGGCCGTACCTTTTCTATACTCTAGAGCGGTTTGGTTTTGGCAAAGTCTTTATAAGATGGGTAAAGGTTCTCTACGGTGTACACCTCGCTGTGGTCATCACCAACAGGGTACGATCAAGCAATTTTAATATTTTTAGGGGCAGCTGGCAGGGCTGTTCCCTTTCACCATTGCTTTTTATGTTGGTGATTCGTGGGGATCCCAATATATCAGTTCCAGAAGTGGGGTCAAAATTACATAAGATCCCCTTATGGTATGCAGATGATGTCCTAATTTTTTTTGACAAATCCACCAGTTTCAGTGCCTCGCCTGATACAAAGCGTTCGCACGTTTGGTGCGTTTTCGGGGTACGAGATTAATTTTGCAAAATCAGAGGTTGTGCCTGTGGGTGGTTTTATGAAGAAGCGAGCTAGAGGATGACTATAGATTCCCATTTAGGTAGTCACAGGGGGATTTTGTGCATTTGGGCATGTTCATTATTCCAGTTCTGGATCGGCTGTTCAAAGCCAATTTTATCCAATTATTTGGAAAAATTAAACAAGATCTTCGAAGATGGGAGGCACTCCCAGTCTCGTGGTTGGATCGGATAGAGCTTATTAAGATGAATATTCTCCCCGTTTGTTATACCCAAAGTTCCCCCTGATTTTCAATAAGTAAACATTCAGGAGACTGAACGGCTGGTTCAGCTCCTTTATTTGGGTGGCACGGTGGCACAGTGGTTAGCACTGCTGCCTCACAGCGCCAGAGACCAGAGTTCAATTCCCGCCTCAGGCGACTGACTGTGTGGAGTTTGTACGTTCTCCCCGTGTCTGCGTGGGTTTCCTCCGGGTGCTCCGGTTACCTCCCACAGTCCAAAAATGTGCAGGTTAGGTGAATTGGCCATGCTATATTACCTGTAGTGTAGAGTAAACGTAGGGGAATAGGTCTGGGTGGGTGCGGTCCGGTGGGTCGGTGTGGACTTATTGGGCCGAAGGGCCTGTTTCCACACTGGAAGTAATCTAATCTTATTTGGCATCATAAGTGGTCCCTCTTTAAATTAGCTAAAGTGCAACTGCCTCACAGATTGGGGGGGAGTGGACTTTCTGGACATTGAGAATTACCAACTAAGCTCGCTTTTGTACTACGTGAGTGATTGGGCCTGTGGAGACCCTCTTTCAATATGGCTAAATATTGAAGCCTCCCAGGCAAGGTGCCGCCTTACCAGTTTGCTGTTTTTGGACAAAATGAGGACAGTTAGGGAATGTTGCCATAACCCAATAGTCACCAATACTGTTAAAGCAGGGAGGGCAATTCGGCAGAGGGAAGGCAATATTGGCAAAACATCTTCTTTTACACCTTTAGAGACTATGCTGGGTTTTTAACTGGGGACGATAGATTCAGGATTTAAATGTTGGGCAACTCGGGGTGTGTCTTGCATGGGCGATTTATTTGAGGGAGACATAATGATGTCCTTCGATCAGTTAGTACAGAAGTACGAATTATCTATTAGAGACCTCTTTTGTTTTTTTCAACTTAGGGATTTTATTCAAAAAAAGACTACACTTTTGACTGATCCCTGCAAATCCGACATAGAGAGAGGGAAGTGTTCAGTGCTAAGAGTACACTTTCTGTCAGTACTTTATATCATCAATTGGGGGGTGCCCCCTCAGATGAGTTTGATCGACTCTGCAGGGTGTGGGAGAGAGAGCTGAGTGTTGAAGTCTCCTCAGAGGGATGAGAAGATATTTGGGAGAATGCAAGGAAGATATCAATTTGCAATAGGACCCATGCCTTAAAGTTGAAGATTCTCCACAGGTCCACTGGCTCTGGACTGTTTGTCAAAATTTAAACCGGGGTATCTTCAACATGTCCCACATGTAAGGTCTGCACGGGCACTCTTACCCATTGTCTTTGGCCTTGCGATAGGCTTCAAACATATTGGAGTGCTGTGGCGTGTGCAATGGAGAGGATTTGGGGTGTAAGGGTGGAGAAGGACCCGATCTCTCTCCTTTTGGGCCTACCCACTGTATTTCCTGCAGACGTGCATAAGAAAAACCTTTTCAATATTCTCACGTTCTGTGCAAGAAAGAATATCTTGCTAGGTTGTAATGGACCACATTCCCTTGGATTTTCTTACAAATATGGTGCACCACAAAACTGAGAATTTCTATAAAACATGGCCTTTTTGGAATATCTGGACACAGATTTGTCTGCCACATTAGTAGGGGTGTTTATAGAGCTGTAACGATTGTGCTTTTCAAGTCCAATATCCAGAGAGGAGGAACGGTGAACGTATGAGCATTTTGTTTGGCTGGGCTGAGTTATTACTATTCATTAGTTTGTTGTTGGTTTTTATTTATTTATTTAGTTAAACAACCAGTTTGGGGTTTTTTTATTCTATACTTTTCTATATATATTTATACATTTGTACATGACGGTGGGTTGGGTTTTTATTTACTTTTTTTGTACTATTTTGAATTGTATTGTTTTGTACCTGTAATGTTAAAAAAATCTATTTTTCCAATAAAAATATATTTTTTTTAAAAAGTACGTTTTGTAGTCACTATCACTAAGACGCTCCGGCCCTGTCACCTCAAATATCTAGCTGGCTTCATTCCCCAAAAATGGGTCCAACATTGCATCTGCCCCTGGAGGACTGTTTACATATTAGTTTAAAAAGCTTTCCTGTGTAAATTTCAAGAAACCTGCCCTATCTAAATTAATACTGGGGTGATTGAAATCTCTATTTTTATTTTTACATGCCTTTGTGAATTGTCTACATATCTGCTCCTTTATTGCCGGCTGACTGGGGACCTATAATACACTTCTAACAGTGTAACTGTCCCCCTTTTTATTCCTGAGTACCACCAGCAAAGCCTCATTTAACAACCCTTCCAAGATATCATCCCTCCTTACTGCAGTAACTGACTCCTTAACTAATAATGCAACACAACCCTTTTTTACACTCTCCCATGTCCTGTCTGTAGATCTTGTACCCTAGAAAGCTAGACTGCCAGTCTTGTCCCTCCTGCAACCATATCTCTGTCATGGCAGCAATATCACAATTCCACGTATCAGTTTGCTTTCTTAACTCATCTGCCTTACCTCTAATAATCCTGGCATTAAGGAAGAGGCCACCCAGCCTCACCTCCCTCCCTTGAGGCACACAGGGCTGATCTTGCTTTGCTTTGGTTCATTTTCCAAGTTATGTTATATTGCTATTGAACTAACACATCATGTCACTTGTCCCATCTAAACTCCTCCCAACAATATTGACAAACCCTCCTGTAAGAATGTTAGTCCCAAACTGGTTCAGGTGCTGATTGCTCTGCTACCAGGCTTTTGAAACACCCCCTGTTCTTTTACCACCTCCTCTGTATCAGCTGAAGACCCTGTATTCTGGAATATTGAACTGTCTGTGCTGCCCTCTCTCAAATATGTCTCAGTGGAATCAATGGCCTAGTGGTATTATCATTGGACTGTTAATCCAGTGACCAAAGTAATGTTCCCAGGACTGTATCTGGAATTAGGAGTCTAATGTTGAATGTGTGGCAATTGTCAGGAAAAACCCATCTGGTTCACTAATGCCCTTTAGGGAAGAAACTAGCATCCTCGCCTGGTCTGGCCCACATGTGACTCCAGATCCACAGCGATGCGGTAGCCTCTTAACTGCTCTCTCGGCAATAACTGCTGACCAAGCTAGTGATGCCCACATCCCAGGTATGAATTTTTTTAAAAACCCATATTTTAAATTGTGCCCTCAACTCATCTGCCTTGTTCATCAGACTTCTTGCATTAACATAAATACCATACAACTTTGCCAAACTTGCCAACTGGCTTATCCTGACTCACTTACTATCACTTCTATTTTTGACCATTCATCTCCCCCTGCTGAACCTTCTTTCAAAATCTTCCACAGCCCTTCCTGCTAAATTAGTTTAAAATCTCCCCAGCAACACTAGCAAACCACCTTGCAAGATGTTTCAGTAAGAACAGAGAAGATGGTAAAGGAGTGGCATTGTTGGTTAAGGACCAGTGGCAGGAAGGTCATTTAAGGACTCCTCTACTGAGGTAGTATGGGCTGCAGTTAGAAACAGGAGAGGAGTTTATTACAGGTCTCCAAATAGTTCCAGAGATGTAGAGGAAACGATAGCAAAGATCATTCTGGATAGGAGCGAGATGAACAGGTAGTTGTTAGGAGGTCTTTAACTTTCCAAATATTGACTGGAAATACTATAGTTCGAGTATTTTAGATGGGTCAGTTTTTGTCCAATGTGAGCAGGAGAGTTTCCTGACACAGTATATAGACAGGCCAACAAGGGGTGAGGCCACATTGAATTTGGTACTGGGTCATGAACCCGGCCAGGTGTTAGATTTGGAGGTAGGTGAGCACTTTGGTGATAGTGACCACAATTTGGTTATGTTTACTTTACCGATGGAAAAGGGTAGGTATGTAACACAGGGCAAGCGTTATCCACACCCGTTTTAACTGGAGGAAAGGTGATTATGCAAGATTAGGCAAGATTTAGGATGCATAGGATGGGGAAGGAAACTGCAGAGGACGAGCACAATTGAAATGTGGAGCTTATTCAAGGAACAGTTACTGCATGTCCTTGATAAGTATCTACCTGTCAGAGAGGGAGGAAGTAGTTTAGCGAGGGAGCCGTGGTTCACTAAAGAAGTTGAATCTCTTGTCAACAAGAAGAAAAAGGCTTATGTTAGGATGAAAAGTGAAGGCTCAGTTAGGGCGCTTGAGAGTTACAAGCTAGCCAGGAAAGGCCTAAAGAGAGAGACAGGAAGGGACATGAGAAGTCATTGGCAGATAGAATCAAGGAAAACCCTAAAGCTTTCTATAGATATATCAGGAATAAAAGAATGACTAGGGTAAGATTAGGGACAATTAAGGATAGTAGTGGGAAGTTGTACAGAGTCCGAGGAGTTGGGGAAGCGCTAAATGAATATTTTTCATCAGTATTCACACTGGAAGCAGACAATATCGAGGAGTATACGGAGATACAGGCTATTAGACTAGGTGGGATTGAGGTTCACAAGGAGAGGGTGTTAGCATTCTGCAAAGTGTGAAAACAGATAAGTCCCCTGGGCCAGATGGGATTTATCCTAGGATTCTCTGGGAAGCCAGGGAAGAGATGGCAGAGCCTTTGGCTTTGATCTTTATGTCTACAGAAATAGTGTCAGAAGACTGGAGGATAGCAAATATTGTCCCCTTGTCCAAGAAGGGGAGTAGAGACAACCCTGGTAATTATAGACCAGTGAGTCTTACTTCGGTTGTGGGTAAACTTTTGGAAAAGGTTGTGAGAAATAGGATTTATAATCATCTAGGAAGGAATAAGTTGATTAGGGATAGTCACCACAGTTTAATGAAGGCTAGATTGTGCCTCACAAGCTCTACTGAGATCTTTGAGATGGTGACGAAATAGGTGGATGAGGGTAAAGTGGTTAATATGGCGTATATGAATGTCTGTAAGGTGATTGATAAGGTTCCCCACTGTAGGCTATTGCACAAAATATGGAGGCATGGGATTGAAGGTGATTTAGGGGTTTGGATCAGAAATTGACTAGCTGAAAGAAGACAAAGGGTGGTGATTGATGGGAAATGTTCATCCTGGATGAGGGCGTAGAAGGATGGGTTGTAAACTTGCAGATGACACTAAGGTCAGTGGAGTTGTGGATAGTGCTGAAGGCTGTTGCATGTTACAGAGGGACATAGATAAGCTGCAGAGTTAGGTTGAGAGGTGGCAAGTGGAGTTTAATATGGAAAGATATGAGGTGATTCACATTGGATGGAATAACAGAAATACAGAGTACTGGGCTAATGGTAAGATAAGATTCTTGGCAGTGTAAAAGAGCAGAGAGATCTCGGTGTCCATGTACATAGATCCCTGAATGTTGCCACCCAGATGATAAGGTTGTTAGGAAGACATAGTGTGTTAGCTTTATTGTTAGAGGGATTGAGTTTCGGAGCCACAAGGCCATGTTGCAGCTGTACAAAACTCTGGTGTGGCCACACTTGGAGTATTGTGTACAGTTCTGGCCGTTGCATTATAGGAAGGGTGTGCAAGCTTTGGAAAGAGTCCAGAGGAGATTTACTAGGATGTTGCCTGGTATAGAGGGAAGGTCTTATGAGGAAACTCTGAGGGACATGAGGCTGTTTTTGTGAGAGAAAAGAAGTTTGAGAGGTGACTTAATTGAGACGTATAAGATAATCAGTGTATTAGATCGAGTGGACAGTGAGAGCCTTTTTCCTCGGATAGTGATGGATAGCATGAGGGGACACAGCTTTAAATTGAGAGGTGATAGATATAGGACAGATGTCAGAGGTAGTTTCTTTACTCAGAGACTAGTAGGGGTGTGGAACACACGACCTGCAACAATAATAGACTCTTCAAGTTTAAGGCCATTTAAATGGTCATTGGATAAACATATGGATAAAAATGGAATAGTGTAGGTTAGATTGATTCCACAGGTTGGCACAGCATCGAGATCTGAAGGGTCTGTACTGCGGTGTAATGTTCTATGTTCTGTGTTCCAACGCCACTCTCATTCTGGTTCAGATGCAATCGATTTGCCTTTTGCAAGTCCCACTGCCCCCATAAGAAGTAAAAGGGGAGGGGGGGAAGTTGCATTGTTGGTCAGGGAAGATATCACAGCTGTGCTAAAGGAGGACACTTTGGAGGTCTTGGGTAGTGAGGCATTATGGGTGGAGCTGAGAAATAAGAAGGGTGCAGTTACATTGTTGGGGCTGTATTACAGTCCTCCCAACAGTGAGCGTGAGGTAGAAGAACAAATAGGTAAACAGATTATGGAAAGGTGTAGAGGCAATAGAGTAGTGGTGATGGGAGATTTTAATTTTCCCAACATTGACTGGGATACACTTAGCGTCAGAGGTCTGGATGGGGTAGAATTTGTAAGAAACATCCAGGAGAGTTTTCTAGAGCAGTATGTTAATAGTCCAACAAGGGATGGGGCCATGTTGGACCTGGTACTGGGGAACGAGCCAGGACAGGTGGTAGAAGTCGTGGCAGGGGATTCTTTAGGAACAGTGACCACAATTCTGTCGCTTTTAGAATACTCGTAGATAAAGATGAGAGTGATCCTAAATACTAAACTGGGCCAAGGCCAATTATATCAAAATTAGGCAGGAGCTGGGAAATGTGGATTGGACACAGCTATTTGAAGGGAAGTCCACATTTGATATGTGGGAGGCATTCAAAGATAGGTTAAAGATAGTGCAGAATAGGCATGTCCCGTTGAAGGCAAAGGATAGGAAGGGCACAATTCGTGAACCATAGATGACAGCAGAACTTGTATGCGGGTTTAGATTAGAGTGGTGCTGGAAAAGTACAGCAGGTCAGGCAGCTTCCAAGCAAAAGCCCTTCCTCCCGAAACATAGATTTTCCTGCTCTTCGGATGCTGCCTGACCTGCAGTGCTTTTCCAGCACCACTCTAATTGAAACTCTGGTTTCCAGCATCTGCAGTCCTCACTTTCGCCAAGAAGAAATTGTACGACTAGCCAAGAGGAAAAGGGAAGTGTACATAAGGTCTAGGCAGCTAAAAACAGAACGGGCCCTGGAGGAATATCGGAAGAGTAGGACAAGTCTTAGACGAGGAATCAAGCGGGCGAAAAGGTGTCATGAAATAACTTTAGCAAGCAGAAGTAAGGAGAATCCCAAAGCATTTTATTCTTATATAAGAAGCAAGCGGGTAACTAGAGAAAAGATTGATCCACTAAAGGATAATGAAGGAAGGCTGTGTGCCGAACTGAGAGAATGGGTGAGATTCTGAATGATTACTTTGCATCAGTGTTCACTGAGGGGAGGAACATGATGAATGTTGAGATTAGAGATAGAAGTTTGAGTAGTCTGGATCACGTTGACATAAGTAGGGAAGATGTGTTGGGTAGGCTAGAAATTATTAAGGTGGACAAATCCCCAGGACCAGATGGGATCTATCCCAGGTTGCTGAGGGAGGCAAGAGAGGAAATCGCTGGGGCCCTGACAGATATCTTTGTGGCATCCTTAAATACAGGTGAGGTGCCTGAGGACTGGAAGGTTGCTCATGTTGTCCCCCTGTACAAGAAGGGTAGTAGGGATATTCTGAGTAACTACAGACCAGTGAGCTTGACATCGGTAGTGAGAAAGTTGCTGGAGAGGGTACTGAAGGATAGGATCTATTTATATTTAGAAAAGAATGGGCTTATCAGTGATAGACAACATGGTTTTGTGCGGGGGAGATCATGCCTTACCAACTTAATAGATGAAGTTGGTAAAGAAGTTGATAGATGAAGGAAGGGCTGTTGATGTCATATACATGGACTTTAGAAAGGTGTTTAATAAAGTTCCCCATGGTAAACTAGTGGAAAAGGTGAAGTCACATGGTGTGCAGGGTGTTCTGGCTAGGTGGATAAAGAACTGGTTGAGCAACAGGAGATAGAGAATAGTAGGTGAAGGGAGTTTCTTGAAATGGCGAAAGATGACTAGTGGTGTTCCATGGGGGGTCAGTGTTGGGGCCACTCTTGTTTGTAATATACATAAAATGATCTGGAAGAGGGCACTGTTGGTCTGATCAGCAAGTTTGCAGATGACACAAAGATTGGTGGAGTAGCAGAAAGCATAAAAGACTGTCAAAGAATACAGGAGGATATAGATAGACTGGAGAATTGGGCGGAAAATTGGCTGACGGATTTCAATCCAGACAAATGTGAGGTGATGCATTTAGACAAGACTAATTCTAGAGTGAATTATACAATGAACAGAAGACCTCAGGAAAAGTTGATGGGCAGAGAGATCTGGGAGTGCAGGTCCATTGTACCCTGAAGGTTGCTGTACAGGTGGATAGAGCATCAAGAAGCATATAGTATGCTTGCCTTCATTGGACGGGGTATTGTGTATAAGAGCTGGCAAGTCATGTTAAAATTGTACAAGACATTGGTTCGGCCGCATTTAGAATACTGTGTACAGTTCTGGTCGCCACATTACCAAAGGATGAGGACGCTTTGGAGACGGTGCAGAAAAGGTTTACAAGGATGTTGCCTGGTATAGAAGGTGCTAGCTATGAAGAAAGGTTGAGTAGGTTAGGTTTGTTTTCATTAGAAAAAAGGAAATTGAGGGGGGACTTGATTGAGGTTTACAAAATCATGAAGAGTATAGACATGGTGGATAGAGACAAGCTTTTTCCCAGGGTGAAGGATTCAATAATGAGAGATCACGCTTTCAAGGTGAGAGGTGGAAAGTTTAAGGGGGGTACATGCGGCATGTACTTCACACAGAGGGTGGTAGGCGTTTGGAATGCGTTGCAAGCAGAGGTGGTAGAGGCAGGCACCATAGATTCATTTAAGATGCAACTGGACAGATGCATGAGTAGGTGGGGAGCAGAGGGATGCTTAGGAATTGACCAACAGGTTTAGACAGTACATTGGATCAGCTCAGGCTTGGAGGGCCGAAGGGCCTGTTCTTGGGCTGTAAATTTTCTTTGTTCTTCTCTTTGTTGTATAAAAGGTCCCAATGTTCCAGAAATCTAAATCTGTCCCTCCTGCACCCTCTCCCCAGTCATAAATTCATTTGGACGAGCCTCCTTTTCCCAAAATCACTCCTGCATGCATCAGACATAATTCAGAGATTACTCCCTATTCACTCCAGTTCTTTCACCTACTTTCTAGCTCTCTAAACTGTGCCTTTGAGTTCTCATCCCTTTTTCTAACCATATTGTTGGTACCATTATGTGCCATGATATCTGTCTGTTTGCCCTCTCCCTCCATAATTTCCTGCAGCCATTCAGTGACATCCTTGACCCCAGTCCCAGAGAAACAGCATTACCATCCTGGAGTCTCTTTTGCAGCCACAGAGACACCTGTCTGTTCCCCTTACAAGCGAATCCTCTACCACCATAGCCCTGCCATTCATCCTCCCCGCTTATGCAGCGGAACCACCCAAGGTGCCATGAAATTGTTACTCACTGCTTTCCCCAAATGCACCATCTCCAAAATGGTCTTTTCCTATTCATTCCAAGTACGTGTACATTTCTAGATAGGCCAGTATTTAACTACAATCCCAATTGCCCAGAGGGCAGTTGAGAGTCAATCACATTGCTGTGGGTCTGGAGGCAAATGTAGGCCAAGACAGGTAGGTTCAGTAAATTTCCTTCCCTAAAGGGCATTAGTGAACACAGATGGGTTTTCTAATAATCAGAGAGGCTTCATCATTAGAGTCTTAATCCCAGACATTTTATTTAAAATTGAATTCAAATTCTACCATGGTGGAATTTGAACCCTGAATATGACCTGGGTCTCTGAGTTAGTAGCTTTGTAAAATTACCACTAAACCATTGCTTTCCACATAGCTGCTAGTGTTCTTGTTAGAAATGGGGGTTGTCATGAAGGAGGCGGGACTCCTGTACTGCTTATCTTCCTCTACTCTGATGGTCACCCATGCCCTTACTGCCTGTCCAATCTTCACCTGTGGAGTGACCATCTCAGTGAACATACTATCTATGACATGTGATCCTCCACAGTGAATTCACCCACAGCTCGAGCTCCAAAATGTGTTTCATTAGTAGCTGCAGCTGAGCACACTTGCAGCACGCGTGGCCACCAGAGTTAACTGAAGCTTCCATGATTTGCCACATAGCACAAGAGAAACACATCATAAATGCAAGCTCTGATGCCATGCCGTCCTTTAAATCTTAGTTTCTTTGTTTTTAAAAATAATTATGCTTATGTAAGAACACAATTAACTTAACTCCCACAATGCTCCAAATTTTCAGATTCACAAACTCACTCATTAGCTAGGATAAACATAGTGTGAAAGATTTAGAGAGAGCTGAATTTATAACACACCTTTTAAGCCAGTATATAAAAGGCCCTACAAGAGAGGGTCAGTCTTGGACCTAATTTTAGAAAATGAAGCTGGGCAAGTGGTTGAAGTACCTATAAGGAAGCATTTTCAGGCAGTGATCACAATTCGATTAGATTTAAGATTGTTATGTAAAGTGACAAGGATGGGTCTGAAAAAAAATGTTCAAAACAAGGGGGAAGGCTGATTTTAATAATGTCACAATGATTTGGCCAGAGTGGATTGGGAACAGACACTTTCAAGTAAATCTGTCTCAGAATAGATGCATTCAAGAAGAAAATAGGAAGAGTCCAGGGCCAACATGTTACAATAATGACAAGCAGTGAGACCATCAAATCCTGTGAACCCTGGACACCAAGGGATAACCAGCATTGAGTAAAAAGGGAGACTGATGGCAAATGCAAGTGCTCAAACCAGGAGTACAGAATATGTAAGGGGAAAGATAAAAAGTAAATCAGGGGAGCAAAAAGAGAGCATGAAACAATAATGGCAGATAAAACAAAGGAAAATCCTGAGTTATTTTAGAAATATCTTAAGGATAAAAGGATAGAGGGGGCTGATGTGGGTATAGAAGTCAGAGAGGAGTAGCGCTCCGAAAGTTAGTGTTTCCGAATAAACCTGTTGGACTATAACCTGGTGCTGTGTGATTTTTAACTTGCACACCCCAGTCCAACACCAGCACCTCCAAATTATAACAATTCGATTAGTGGTCTGGCAGGCTAAAGGTAGATGGGGTGGTAAACCGGACAATAACATTAGATTACAGGAGGATGTAGACAAATTGGTCAGATGGGGAAATCAATGGCAAATGGGATTCAATCTGGAAAACTGTGAGATGATGCACATGGGCAGAATAAACAAGATAAGGGAATATGTGATGAATGGTCAAATCCTGGGAAGAACTGAGGATTAGAGAGACCTTATTGTGCATGTATACTGGTCCCTTAAGGTGGAGGGACAGGTGAATAAAGTAGTTCAGAAGGTATATGAGATACTTGCCTTTATAAAATGTTGTAGGAGAAAGTGAGGACTGCAGATGCTGGAGATCAGAGCTGAAAATGTGTTGCTGGAAAAGCGCAGCAGGTCAGGCAGCATCCAAGGAGCAGGAGAATCGACGTTTCGGGCATGAGCCCTAACACATTTTCAGCTCTGATCGCCAGCATCTGCAGTCCTCACTTTCTCCTAGAGATTCCTGAAGAAGGGCTCATGCCCAAAACATCGATTCTCCTGCTCCTTGGATGCTGCCTGACCTGCTGCGCTTTTCCAGCAACACAATTTCAGCGTTTATAAAATGTTGGTTAGACCACAGCTTGAGTCTTGAATCCAGTTCTGGATCCACACTGTAAGAGGGTGTGATTGTACTGGAGAGACAGCAAAGGAGATTTTCCAGGATGTTGCCTGGACTGGAGAGTTCTGGTTCTGATGTGAAATTGAACAGACTGGTGTTGCTTTCCTTGGTTTGAGACAAAAATCTGCAGATGCTGGAATCCAAATTACACCTGAAGAGTCAACTTCTCCACCTCCTGATGCTGCCTGGCTGTGTTCTTGCAGCCTCCTGCTTGTCCACTTTCTTTGGAGCAGAGGAGACTGAGAGGGAACATGATTGCGATGTATAAAATAATAAGGTGGAAGGAAGCAGGTTAGAAGTATGTATGGGGCATGTGTACTTTCTAAATTCATCTACACATGTGGGTGTCACTGACCGGATTGGCATTTATTGTCCATCCTTAATTACGCAAAGGACACTTAAGAATCAATCATCGAACCAAGAATCCCAGAACAGTTCAGAAGAAGGATCACTGGACCCAAGACATCGACTCTGCTTTCTTTCACATGCTGCAAGATCTGTTGTGTTTCTCCAGCAACTTTGGTGTAAGAGTAAACTACATTGTCATGGGTCTGAAGACACATGTAGGCCAGATCAAGTAAGAATGATCGTTTCCTTTCCTAAAATACATGAGTCAACCAGATGGGTTTTCCCCTGACAATTCACAATGGTTTTATCATCAGAAGTAGATTGTTAATTCCAGAATATTTTAAAATCAAATTCCACCATCTGCAATGGCAGGATTTGACCAATCACTCGGGCATCAGCCCGCTGTGTAAGGGAAAGTTAAAAGAGAATTAGAGTATGTATGGGCATATGGCGGTATGTTTGGGGCTGGGATTGAACACATGGCATTGGGGTGAGGTATGAATGGGTGTGAGGTATATATGGGGGTGGGGTATGTATGGGATGAGTATGTATGGAGATAGCGTATGTAAGGGTGGGGTATGTATGGGGGTGGGGTATAAAGGGGGCATGGGGCATGTATGGGTGGAGTATGTATTGGGGCATGGGGTATGTATGTGGGTCCGGGGTATGTATGGGGCCGCGTGGTATGTATGGGTGGGGTATGTTTGGGGGCATGGGGTATATATGGGTGGGGTATGTATGGGGCATGGGGTATATATGGGTGGGGTATGTATGGGGTCATGGGGTATCTATGGGGCAGGCATGGGTACATATGGGGGCATGGGGAATGTATGGGGTGGGGTATGTACGAGGGTGGCGCGTGTATGGTGGCATGGGGTCTGTATGGGTGTGTGGTATGTATGGGAGTGGGGTAAGTATGGGGATAGTGTAATAATGAGTATGGGGTATGTATGTGAGCACGGGGTACGTATGGGTATAGGATATGTATGAGGGTGGGGCATGTATGGAAGTTTGGTGTATGTATGGGGGTATGGTGTATGTATGAGTGTGTGGTATCTGTGGTGGTGGGGTATATATGAGGATGGGGTATGTATTTGGGTAGGGTATATATAGGGGAATGGGGCATGTTTGAGTGAATGGGGGATGTATGGGTGCATGGGGTATGAATAGAGGTGGCATGTGTATGGGGTCATGGTGTATGTATGGGGGCATGGGGTATCTGTGGGAGTATGGGGGTATTTATGGGCTCTGAGGTATATGGGGGGACATCAAGTAAGTATAGGGGCCTGGGGGTCTTTATGAGTGTGGGGTATGTGTGGTGGTGGAGTATATATGGGGGCAGGTGGTATGTATGGGGATGGTGTAAGTATGGAATGTGGTAGGTATGGGCGAATGGGGTATGTTTGGAGGTTTGGGGTATGTATGGGTGTATAGGGTATGTATGGGGGCATGAGGTATGTATGAGTGTGGTATCTATGGTGGTGGGGTATATAGGAGGGTGGGGTATGTATGGGGCTGAGGTATATATAGGGGAATGGGGTATGTTTAAGTGAATGGGCCATGTATGGGGTCTGGGGTATATATGGGGGCATCATGTATATATCGGGGTCTGGGGGTACGTATGGGTATATGGGGTATGTATGTGGGTGGAGATAGATATCCAGGTAAGCAGCGCAAATCTAACCCAAATCTTGGAACTCTGAAATCAGTGAAAGAGGTTTGCAGAGTTCAGGGCAGCACAAACCAATGGAAACCCTTGGGTCTATGAGTGGATTTTGAAGAAAGGGCCTTCATCCACAGGTCTTGTGTCCTCAGGCTCTTTAATTTGCTGAAAGGTTTGAGAGTTGTAGTGGGAATAACTAGTAACAGTAGATGCAGGGCCTCATAACCTCATCTCCAATCTTCTCAAAGAGAAAAGAATAAAGAACAATACAGCACAAGAACAAGCCCTTCGGCCCTCCAAGCCTGCACCAATATACTTTGCCCTTCCATTCTAAAACTGTCTTTACTTAAAGGATCTATATCCCTCTATTCCCTTCCTATTCATGTATTCATCCAGACGTTTTTGAATGCTGCTATTGTGTCTGCTTCTACCACCTCCTCTGGCAGCACATTCTAGGTACTCACTACCCTTTATGTGAAAATATGCTTCATACATCTCTTTTAACCTTTACCACACCACCAACACTGCACCTTGAACCTGTATCCGTTGATAATTTTCCACCCTGTGGAAAAAGCCTCATACTTTCCACTCTTCTCAAAGAGAAAAGAATAAAGAACAATACAGCACAAGAACAAGCCCTTCGGCCCTCCAAGCCTGCACCAATATACTTTGCCCTTCCATGCCATTCGCAATCTTATAAACTTCATCAGGTTGCCCCTCAACCTCCTGCATTCCAATGAAAGCAAACACATGCCTTCAACTGATATATATCCTGCTGTATCCAACCTTTCTTCATAGCTAAAAGTCGCCATAACAGGCAATATCAGAGTGAACCTTTACTGTACCTTCTCCAAAGCATTCACATCCTTCCGGTAATGTTTGACCTGAACTGTACACAATATTCCAAGTGTGGCTTAACAAAAGTTCTAGAACATAGAACAGTACAGCACAGAACAGGCCTTTCAGCCCACGATGTTGTGCCGACCATTGATCCTCATGTATACACCCTCAAATTTCTGTGACCATATGCATGTCCAGCAGTCTCTTAAATGTCCCCAATGACCTTGCTTCCACAGCTGGTGCTGGCAATGCATTCCATGCTGTCACAACTCTCTGTGTAAAGGACCCACCTCTGACATCCCCTCTATACTTTCCTCCAATCAGCTTAAAACTATGACCCCTCGTGTTAGTCATTTCTGCCCTGGGAAATAGCCTCTGGCTATCAACTCTATCTATGCCTCTCATTATCATGTATACCTCAATTAGGTCCCCTCTCCTCCTCCTTTTCTCCAATGAAAAAAGTCCGAGCTCAGTCAACCTCTCTTCATAAGAAAAGCCCTTCAGTCCAGGCAGCCTCCTCTGAACCCTCTCCAAAGCATCCACATCTTTCCTACAATAGGGCAACCAGAACTGGACGCAGTATTCCAAGTGCGGTCTAACCAAAGCTGCAACAAGATCTCACGACTCTTAAACTCAATCCCCCTGTTAATGAAAGCCAAAACACCATATGCTTTCTTAACAACCCTGTCCACTTGCGTGGCCATTTTAAGGGATCTATGTACCTGCACACCAAGATCCCTCTGTTCCTCCACACTGCCAAGAATCCTATCCTTAATCCTGTACTCAGCTTTCAAATTCGACCTTCCAAAATGCAACACCTCACATTTATCCAGGTTGAACTCCTCTGCCACCTCTCAGCCCATCTCTGCATCTTGTCAATGTCCCACTGCAGCCTACAACAGCCCTCTATACTGCCAACGACAACTCCAACCTTTGTGCTGCAAACTTGCTGACCCATCCTTCAATCCCCTCATCCAAGTCATTAATAAAAATTGCAAACAGTAGACGCCCAAGGACAGAGCCCTGTGGAACACCACTCACCACAGACTTCCAGGCAGAATATTTTCCTTCTATTACCACTCGCTGTCTTCTTGTTGGCCAGCCAATTCTGTATCCAGACGGCTATGTTCCCCTGAATCCCATTCCTCCTGACCTTCTGAATGAGCCTACCATGGGGAACCTTATCAAATGCCTTGCTGAAGTCCATATACACCACATCCACAGCTCGACCCTCATCAACTTTTCTAGTCACATCCTCAAAGAACTCGATAAGGTTCTGTGAAGCTGCAGCATAACTTTTCTATCCTTTTACTCAATGCCCCTTCCAATGAAGACAAGCATGCCATCAGCCTTTTTTTATTATCTTATCAACCTGCACTGCCACCTTCAGTGAATCTGTGGACCTGCATACCCAGATCCCTCTGCATATCAATACTCCTAAGGGTTCTGCCATTCGCTGTATTATTTCCACCTGTACTTGACCTTCTAAAATGCATACCCCTACGTTTGTTCAGATTAAACTCTATCTGCCAATTTTCTGCCCATGTCTTCAAATGATCTATATCTTGCTGTATCCTTTGACAGACTTCCTCAATATCCCCAACTCCGCACTCTTTGTTCATCTGCAAATTTACTAATTAGACCAGACATGTTTTCTTCCTTCTCGTCCTGAAGAAACAGAAATTTATCCCAATGGGATAAATTCATCCTCTTTTTTCCAGGGAAATCACATAGAATAGGGAGGTAGTCACACCTCAGGTACAGGAAAAGGGCAGATGGGTTACAGACAGGGGATGGAAAGGGAACTGGCAGACAGTTCAAGCCTGCAAGAGTTCACCGGCAATTTGGAAGGTGATTTGAAGTGTGTCTACTTCAATGCCAGGTTGGTGGAGTTGTGGACAGTGCCAAAGGATGTTGCAGGTTACAGAGGGACATAGATAGGCTGCAGAGCTGGGCTGAGAGGTGGCAAATGGAGTTTAATGTGAAAAAGTGTGAAGTGATTCACTTTGGAAGAAGCAACAGGAATACAGAGTACTGGGCTAATGCTCAGATTCTTGGCAGTGTAGATGAGCAGAGAAATCTCAGTATCTATGTCCATAGATCCCTGAAAGCTGCCACCCAGGTTGATAGGGTTGTTAAGAAGGCATACGGTGTGTTAGCTTTTGTTGGTAGAGGGATTGAGTTTCGGAGCCACAAGGTCATGTTTCAGCTGTCCAAGCTCTAGTGTGGCTGCACTTGGAGTATTGTGTACAGTTCTGGTCATCACATTATAGGAAGGATGTGGAAGCTTTGGAAAGGGTTCAGAGGCAATTTACTAGAATGTTGCCTGGTATGGAGAGAAGGAGTTATAAGGAAAGGCTGAGGGACTTGAGACTGTTTTCATTGGAAAGAAGAAGGTTGAGAGGTGACTTAATTGAGACAAATAAGATAATCAGAGGATTAGATCGAGTGGACAGTGAGAGCCTTTTTCCTCAAATAGTGATGGCTAGCAGGAGGGAACATAGCTTTAAATTGAGGGGTGATAGATGTAGGACAGATGTCAGCAGTAGTTTATTTACTCAGAGTAGTAGGGGTGTGGAACACCCTGCCTGCAACAGTAGTAGACTTGCCAACTTTAGGGGCATTTAAATGGTCATTGGATAAACATCTGGTTGAAAATGGAATAGTGTAGGATAGATTGGCTTCAAATCATTTCCACAGGTCGGCGCAATATCGAGGGTCAAAGGGCCTGTTCTGCACTGTAATGTTCTATATATCTATGTATTTAAGGCCTGGGATTATTGGTGACATCATGTTGCCAAACTGAGAAACTCTCTCCAGCTCCCTAAAGTCCCAATTCTAAGGGCAGATTCATGTTAAGTAAAAGCGAGAATTTAAGCACATTCTCTCGTGTTAATGAAAGCGTGGTCTTGGGGAATGGAGCCTTAAGGAGGCAGCGCAAAAAGCAGACATCTGATTCATTAACACCTAATTCCAGCCTAAAGACAAAAGCTAGAATTCATCCAGTAAGTGAAGAGACAATCAGACCAAAATCTACATCTCCATTTAATACCTTCACAAAGGTTAATGTGCAGTGATGTTCTTTTACACATAGGCATCAGGATGGATATATGAATAGGAAGAGTTTAGAGGGATATGGGCCAAGTGCTGGCAAATGGGACTAGATTAGTTTAGGATATCTGGTTGTCGTGGACAAGTTGGACCGAAGGGTCTGCTTCCATGCTGTACATCTCTATAACTCTATGTCAGACAATAGCTGGCACCAGTCAGCTCCTTTATTGGGTGATCAAGCTGCCAAGCTGTAATGGAATTCTAGAACGCTCATTATGGCACTGAGCTGAGGAGCCATTAAATCCAAGACTGAGGGCTTTATTTTCAGAAGTTGATCTTTGCAGGAAAACAACACCACTGGCTCAGTTTGAAGTGTAATAATTGAAGTGAGAAGCAAAGCGCGAAGCCAGAAATGACACATGGGAATAGGAATAATAAGAAAAACAATGAAATTCAAAACCCCAGCGATTATTTTTTGAAATATATTTTTATTGAGAAAATAGATTTTATTATTACAACAAATACAAAACAATACAATTCAAAACAGTACAAAAACAGCAAGTAAAAGAACTCCAACCCACCCTCATGTACAAACGTATAAACATATTTAGAAAAATATAGAATAAAAAAATCAAACTATCTATTTAACTAAATAAATTAATTAATAAATAAATAATAACCAACAACAAACTAATAAATAGTAATAACTCAGCCCAGCCAAACAAGACACTCATACGTTCACAGTTCCTCCTCCCCGGATAAAGGACTCATAAAACACAATCTTAACAGCTATATAAAAGCCCTTGTTAGTGTGGCAGATAAATCTGTGCCCAGATATTCCAAAAAGGGCTGCCATGTCTTATAGAAATTCTCAGTTTTGTGGTGTACCATACTTGGGAGAAAATCCAAGGGAATATACTCCATAACAATCTTCCACCAACCCGACAGGCCCGGGGGGTTTTCAGATATCCGACCGAACAAGATATTCTTTCTTGAACAGAAAGTGAGGATACTGAAAATTTCTTTCTTATGTGCATCGAAAGGGAACACACTGGGCAGGCCCAGAAGAAGAGAAATCGGGTCCTTCTCCACCCTTACGTCCAAAACCTCTCCATTGCACCCGCCACAGCACTCCAATATGTTTGGAGCCTAACACAAGACCAGAGACAATGGGTACAGTGCCTGTACAAACCTTGCACATGGGACATGTTGAAGATACCCCTGGTTTAAATTTTGACAAACAGTCCAGAGCCAAGTGGACTCTGTGGAGAATCTTCAACTTTAAAGCATGGGTTCTATTGATATCTTCCTTGCATTCTCCCAAATATCTTCCCATGCCTCTGAGGAAACTCCAAACTTAGCTCTCTCTCCCACACCCTGCAGAGTCAATCAAACCCGTCTGAGGGGGCATCTCCCCCCAATTGATGATATAAAGTACTGACAGAAAGTGTACTCTTAGCACTGAGCACCTCCCTCTCTATGTCAGATTTGTAAGGAATCAGTCAAAAGTGTACTTTTTTAAAAATAAAATCCCTAACTTGAAAAAATGGAAGAGTCCCCATTAGATAGCTTGTATTTCCGTACTAACTGATCAAAGGACATCATTACGTCTCCCTCAAATAAATCGCCCATGCAAGACACACCCCTAGCTGCCCAATGTTTAAATCCTGAATCTATCATCCATGGTTGAAAACCTGGCATACCCACAAAAGGTGTAAAAGAAGATGTTTTGCCAGAATTGCCTTCCCTCTTCGAATTGCCCTCCATGCTTTAACAGTATTGATGACTATGGGTCATGGCCATATTCCCTAACTGTCCTCATTTTGTCCAAAAACAGCAAATTGGTAAGGGGGCACCTTGCCTGGGATGCTTTGATATCTAACCATATTGAAAGAGGGTCCCCACCAGCCCAATCACTCACGTAGGATAAAAGTGAGCTTAATTGGTAGTTTTTAATGTGGGGACATCCACTCCCCCCAGTTTGTGAGGCAGTTGCAATTTAGCTAATTTAATGAGGGGCCGCTTACGATAAAGGAGCTGAACCAGTTGTTCAGCCTCCTGAGTGTTTGCTTATTGAAAATCAGGGGGAGCATCCATATAGGGTATAGCAAATGGGGGAGAATATTCATCTTAATAAGCGCTATCCGACCCAACCACGAGACTGGAAGTGCCACCTATCTTTGAAGATATTGTTTAATTTTATCAAATAATTGGATAAAATTGGCTTTGAACAGCCGATCCAGAACTGGAATAATGAACATGCCCAAATGCACAAAATCTTCATTAACCACCTAAATGGGAATCAATGTTCGCCCTCAAATCCTAGCTCCTTCATAAGACCACCCTTAGGCATAGTCTCTGATTTCGCCAAATTAATCTTGGACCCAAAAATGCGCCAAACACGGCGATGCATTATATCAGGCAAGGCACTGAAACTGCTGGATTTGTCAAAAAGATTAGGACACCATCCGCATACAATGAAGCCTTCTGTAATTTAGACCCCAATTCTGGAGCTAATATATTGGGATCCCCACGAATGGCCTCCAATCACCAGCATAAAAAGCAATGGTGAAAGGGAACAGCCCTGCCAGCTGCCCCTAAAAATATTAAAATTGCTTGATCATACCCCATTGGTGATGACCGCTTTGGGAGGGCCACTGTAGAGAACCTTTACCCAGTTTTAAAGACTTCACCCAAACCAAACCGCTCCAGAGTATCAAAAAGGTGCGGCCACTCAACTCAGTCAAATGCCTTCTCTGCATCTAGAGAAATCATCAGTCTCTGTATTGGCTGTTGTTGGCATGCTTGAATTACGTTAACATTATTGGAGGGTCTGCAACCCTTTATAAAGCCCGTCTGGTCCTCTTTAACAACAGAAAGTAACATAGTCTCCAGCTTTAGTGCAAGAGTCTTAGAGAAGATTTTAAAGTCCACTTTTAAGAGTGAAATGGGCCTATATTAGATTAGATTACTTACAGTGTGGAAAAGGCCCTTCGGCCCAACTAGCCCACACTGACCTTCCGAAGAGCAACCCACCTAGACCCATTCCCCTACATTTACCCCTTCACCTAACACTACTGGCAATCTAACATGGCCAATTCACCTGACCTGCACATCTTTGGACTGTGAGAGGAAACCGGACCACCTGGAGGAAACCCACGCAGACACGGGGAGAATGTGCAAACTCCACACAGACAGTTGCCTGAGGCGGGAATTGAACCCAGGTCTCTGGCGCTGTGAGGCAGCTGTGCTAACCACTGTGCCACCGTGCCGCCCACAGTCTTCCGGGTCCTTCCCTTTTTTAAGAATAAGTGAAAAGTTGGCCTCTCTTAGAGACAGTGGGAGACAATCATGACTATATGAATAATTAAACATATTGAGCATCGGGCCTGACAAGTATGTTTATAAATTCCTTATAGAATTCACTGGGAAGTCCATCTCGACTGGGCGCCTTCCCACTCTGAAGCTGCCTCACAGCTTCCTGCACTACTTGCTCTGATAATGGGGCATTGAGGAAGGACTCTTGTTCGGGGGTCGTGCCTGGAGCTTCAGATCCTTAAAAAAAAGATTCCATTTTGGCCTGCCTCCCCTCACAATCCTCAGATTGGTATAACTTAGAGTAAAATCTCTGGAACTTTTATCTTTTTAGAGTCACATGTTAGGTTTCCAGACCCTTCCCTGATTGCCGTATTGGCTTCTGGGGCACTTCTTTTCCTAGCAAGATATGCTTAGTATTTGCCTGGCCTGTCACTATGCTCATATAACCTTTGCTTTGCAAAAGCAAGCTCCTTCTTTGCCATATGCGTGCCAAAGCAGACAGCAGCGCCGTAATCCTCTGTAGCTTGATCAACGGTTGCCTTCAACCATGTTTTGAGGAGACATTGCTGCTCACCCTTCTGCCGCTTCCTACTGGTGGAGTAAGAAATAATAATTCTGGCAAAGGCTTTGGCAAAGTCTTTCCCAAAGGACAGATGGATGACCAACTGAGCCTGAATTAATGTCTCGGAATGCCTGAAATTCCCTAGAGAAATACTCCACAAATTTATTATCTTTGAGGATAAAGGGATCCATTCGCCAGTGCCTCAAGCCCACTGTAACATCCTTAACCTTAACCAACAGGTATGCTAGAGCGTGATCGGAGATGGTAATATTACTAATCATACAAAATGCCCCCAAGTCTAGGGTTGCCATGGGGGTCAGAGAAAAATCAATCCTGGTGTGACACCTGTGTGGATTGGAGAAAAATGTAAAATCCCTGTTGGAGCCTTTGGGCAACCTGTCTATTGTGGAATCCATGAGCCAGTTAAAATCTCCCCCTAAAATGATGTGCTGGGACTCGAGACTGGTCAGTTTAGAGAATGCATCTACCAAAAATTTAAGGGGATGAGCTGGAGGGCATTAAACATTCAAACACCATATTCTTCCCCATTTATCAAAGCTTTAAGAATTACAAACCTCCCATGTGTATCTTTAACACAATCTAGTAACTTAAATGGGAGATTCCTCCTAAACAATATAGCCACTCCCCTACTTCTGGTATTAAATGATGAAAAAATAAACTCAGTCAAAGCCATTCTGCTGTAATTTCAAATGCTCCCTGTCATCTGTGTCTCCTGTGACAAAGCAATGTCCACTTCCTTGTGAGACTCAAAATGCCTTTAACCGTGCTTCGAGGACACGTTGCTGCCCCCCCTTCTGCCGCTTCCTACTGGCGGAGTAGAAAATAGCTATCTACCTGGCAAAGGCTTTGGCAGTTTCTCAAAGGACAGATGGACGACCAACCGAGCCTGAGTTAATGGCTAGGAATGCCCAAACACTTCTTCCTCTTTATTGGTGAGTGACTTCCCATGATATTCCAGGTACACCATTTAATCAAGTCATTAACCATAACCTTCTGCAGTAACATTTAAATTCCAGAGAGGACGAACTCAAACCACAAATTGCTGAGCCTTAGTACCTCATGATCCACCGAATATAAAAACTATGTAAACTAAAACCACTGCATTTAACAAACGTACAAAACTATCAAAAATTAAAAGCAACCAAAACCAAAAAATAAACCAACATATAAAGCGCCAACGGCACTGAATAGGCAAACTCACCCCCTGCCCAGAGGAGGCAACTACCCATCCTAAACTGTCCATAAGTAGGCATCTAACCATTCCTCCCACCTTCACTTCTCCCAGCTAGAGCCGTACCGCAAACATGCAAAGAAAGTAAACACTTCATAGAATACCAATTTGAATAAAATAAAAAGCTTTTAAAGAAAAAAAAAGGGGATAAATACCCACACATCCTTTGGTATATCTTAACTTAGAAATCGAAAACACACATCTCAACCGCTGCCAAACATAGTTTAAACCGAATTATTATCAATAGAAAAAAAAAGAAAAAGAAAGCTCCAACTGAACTTGCTCTGTTTCTTTTACAAAATGACAAAGACAAACCCAAACAACACTACTATTTGTAAATACTAAATTGTTCAGATTAAGTTAATTTGTCCACAACGTCTCTTGCCTTTTCTGATATGTCAAAGAGACGTATGGATCCATCTAAAGTGATCTGAAGCACCGCTGGATACCTCAGGGAGTACTAAATCCAAAGTTCCCTCAGTCTTCTCTTGACACCGTCATAGGATTTTCTTTGTTGGATCACCACCGCTGAGAAGTCCTGAAAGAACATGATCTCAGAGCCCTAGTAAATTAGGGCCTTCGGATCCTTCCCCTAGATTCTGGAAGCTTCCATGATTCTGTCTTTATTCCAATAGTGATGGAACCGCACCAGGAAAGAACAAGGACATTGACCCAGACCCGATCTCTGCGTTGTGACCTAGTGAACCCTCTTGATCTTCAAGCCTCTCATGCCAGCCTCCAAGTTAAGAAATTTCGGCAGCCAGTCCTCAACAAATTCCGCAAGCCGGTCTCCTTCCTTATCCTCAGGCAGACCAATGATCCGAATGTTTTTTTCTCCTGCCCCTGTTTTCAAGATCATCCACTTGGTCACGCAAATTACGAACCTGCGACTTCAGGGCTTGGATCTCTTCCTTGAATGAACTGGCATCAGCTTCCACCACTGTGACCCTGTGCTCCACCTCATCCGTCCTCTTCTCCAGGTCTCCCAGCTGCTGCTCATGCTTCTGCAGCATGAGAGAGATTGGAGCCAGCTTTTCTTCAATCTGCTTCCCCAGCATCTCACAAGATTTCGCGAGCTCATTCACCAGGGCCTGGAAAGTAATTGAGTCCGAGGATCCTGCAGACTGAGCTGCAGACTGAGCTGCAGACCCAGCTTCGGATGCCCCTTCTCTCTTTTCCAGCAGCTCTGAATGGCTGGAAATGTAGGTAAGTTAACTTTTAAAGGTTTCTTAGGACTCCACGATCTTTCTGGAGTCCCACGATATCGCAAGGGTCCGAGTTGGGCGGGATGAAAGTTCATCCTGCTTGTGCTGCGATGCGGAGCTCTACAATGCAATCTTTCTAGATCGTCGCCATCTTGGATTCCACCCTTCCCCCCCCCACAGCAATTATTTTAATAATTCCATTTTGAAATATTCATGTAAACTTACATAGCTGATTGGCACCAGTCATTGTTTATCAGTAAAATGGACATGGGTAATGGTTTGAGTCAGTGAATCAACTTCCTATGACAAACCATTGTTTTCATGTGTCAGTGGGAGAAAGTGAGGACTGCTGATGCTGGAGATCAGAGCTGAAAATGTGTTGCTGGAAAAGCACAGCAGGCCAGGCAGCATCCAAGGAGCAGGAGAATCGACGTTTCAGGCATGAGCCCTTCTTTCATGTGTCAGTGTTTTGTTTCAAATAAGGTTTTGATGTTTGCTAGATATGTAAAATGCTCTTTATCCTTGCAGCAATATCACCACTACCACATCACATGGTTTCGAGGTGTTTGGCACATTCATCTGTCATAAACCTGCTCAATAATGCACATTGAGCAGAGAGATGGAGAAACTGTCTATGTCTTTGGGTGCATCCTTTATAATTGTCCTCAGTACAGTTTCTTGTTCATCACACAGTGTTTGCAGCTCCAAACAACCACCTACCAGGGTACCTGTAGTGATCTTAACACTGCTCATATCTGTGGTGTTTGCTAACTCTTGAATGTTTCTTGTCTAAGCTAGTGTTATGTTAGGAACTAATTAGCTAAGAACTAACTGCACAGTTCCAGTTGGGTACATTCACAGCTGCATTGGAGAGTCAAATTATGTGTAACACAGCACCAGCCAATGACCATTACCATTTAATTTGGATTAAAAACAAAAGGCTCTAATTTTGCTGAGCCATAAGTGTAATTATTCCTAACATCTGGGTGCTAAAAGACATGATGCATACTTTAACACTCAAAGATAATCAGACTAAAGTAATGAACCCAAACTGCCACAGCAATCCCAAAGTAAACACCCAGAATAAACTATCAGGGATAATTCAGTCCACCAGAATAACCAAACCAAACCAAACGAGAAAATAAAATCAAAACAGAACAATAATACATTATTATTGACAGTGAGAATTTAGTTCAAATGATCATAGTTTAGCTATTCCTATCATCATGCAATCAAACAGGATCTCTCACTCTCTCTCTCTCTCTCTCCAGTCTCTTCCATGTATTTCCCACCATACACCACACACATGCCCTAATCTCTCCGAACCCCAACTTCTTTCTGTGTCCTCTCCTGGAGAAAGCTTTCTCTGATCACATTTATAACTACGTTTTCCAATTCCTAATGATCTAGATTTTCTCCCTCCATTCACCAAGACATTTTCACAACTGTTAATCTTCTCATACTTTCACCAGATGCATTAACCCCTACTATAATAAGAGTTTTAACCCTATAAACAGACAGGTTTCGATTGGGTGGTGGTGCAGACTTAAAAATATTGGAAGTTTGAGTCCTAACCCCCAACCCAGCTCCATCCTTAATAGGAGTGTGTGGGAGTAGGGCCAGGGTTTGGGTTGAGAAGGTTAGTTAGGAATGGCCACCCCACACTTAGGAGACCAGGTGACACTTTAAATATTATAATGGAATTTAGAAAAATGAGAGGTGATCGGGTTTAATGCTGAGAGGATGTTATTCCTCATGGGAGAGTCTATGACCACAGGGTATAGTCTCAGAATAAGAGGGTACCAATTCAAGACTGAGATGAGGAGCAATTCCTTCTGCCAGAGGGTTGAGTGTCTTTGGAACTCCTTGCTACAGAGAGCTGTAGGCGCAGAGCCCTTGTGTAAATTTAAGGCTGAGATATGTAGATTCTTTATCAGTAGGGGAACCAAGGGGAAATACAGGAAAGTGGACCTGAGGAGTATCAGATCAGCCATGGTTCTATTGAATGCAGCCTTGAAGAGCTGAATGGCCCACTTCTGATCTTATGGTCTAATGGTCACAACTGAGATGAGAGAATGTTGAATCTGTAGTGTGCCCTTTCACTCACCTACTGCATCTAACATGTCTATCTGGACAAACTCCTCCAGATCAAACACTCTCACCAACTACTACAACTCTCCCCTGACACTCCCCAGCAATGATTCAAATGTACTGCACCCACCCCTTAGCCTCCAATCCTATAGGCCTTTGATTTCTGAGCTCAACGTACCACATGCTACACTTCCTCTTGTGTGACTGGGAACTCAGCTTCTTCAGGCCAGTCTCCACCCTCCCCTCATAGGGCAAGAAGCTTTAAATTCTCTCTCTGTTTTTTTCAGCTGGTTTACCCCAATGGTTGTTTTTTTAAGAACAAAGATTATAGATCTGAACATTTTTGTTACCTAACATGTTTAGATCAGACTAGACTATATAAAACACATCTGCTTTCCTATCCCACATTATCCTGGAATTCAAAGATAAACCAGGCTTCTGTTTCGCTAATATCACCATCATCATAAATCTTTCCCCTCTATCCAATGCACTCCTACCTCCAAGGTCAATTGCAAGTTTTGAAATTGTTGACAATAAATTTGAAGCCATCCATCCAGCTACTGCTGTTTCCCTTCTCATTGCCAAAAGACAACATTTCCTCCTGTCAGGCTCTGAATTCACATCTCCCTCTAGTTTCTCCACAATTGCCATGGAGTTATGAAAGGGAAATTGGCAAAATTATTGGAATTTTATGAGACGTTATTTGTGGCGTAAATAAAGGAGAAACAGTGGAGGTATGGAATTTGATTTTCTGAAGGCTTTTGACACTTCTGATCTCAAAAGAGAGTGCATGAGATTGGGGGGAATACACTTGTAGGACATAGACCAGTACAGCACAGTACAGGCCCTTCGGCCCACAATGTTATGCCAAGCATTTATCTTAATCTAAGATCAACACCCCTCAATTTACTGCCGTCCATGTGCTTGTCCAGCAGTCACTTAAATATCCTTCATGTCTCTGACTCTACTACTGCTGCTGGCAGTGCATTCCACACACCCACCACTCTCTTGCATTAAGAACCTACCTCTGACATCTCCCCTATATCTTCCTCCAATCACCTTGAAATTATGACCTCTCGTGACAGCCATTTCTGCCCTGGGGAAAGGTCTCTGGCTATCTACTCTATGTCTCTCAATATCTTGTTCACCTCTATCAAGTCACCTCTCTTCTTTCTTCTGTCCAACCTGAAAAGCCCTAGCTCAGTCAACCTCTCTTCATAAGACAAGCTCTCCAACCCAGGCAGCAACCCAGGTAAATCTCCTCTGCACCCTCTGCAAAGCATCTACATCCTTCCTATAATGAGGCAACCAGAACTGGACACAATATTCCAAGAGTGGTCTAACCTTGGTTTTATAGAGCTGCAGCAAAACCTCATGGCTTTTAAACTCAATCCCCCTGTTAAGAAAGCCAAAACACCATAGGCCTTCTTAACAACACTATCAACTTGGGTGGCAACTTTGAGGTATCTACCTCCCTGGACCCCAAGATCCCACTGTTCCTCCACACTGCCAAGAATCCTGTCTTTAACCTTGCATTCAGCGTTCAAATTCCACCTTCCAAAATGAATCACTTCACATTATTCCCGGTTGAACTCCATCTGCCACTTCTCAGCCCAGCTCATATTCTTGAGCATGCAAAACAATGTTGCTTTTTAAAGCAGTAAGGTAGACAATTTGAGACTGAGCAAAATCGAGTCTTTTAAATGAAGAAAACTCTCAAAACTAGTTAATAGATAGTAAAACAAGGAATAGGCATATCAACATCATTAACAAGATAACAGGCTGTTACCAGTGGCTACCACAAGGAACAGTGCTAGAACCACCATTGAATTGAATTGAATTGAATTTATTGTCACGTATACCACAGTGAAAAGCTTTGTTTTGCAAGCAATACAGGCAGATTACATAGTTAAATAGCATAAATAAATAAATAATAGGTAAACAGTGGCAAAAACCAAAACACATGTAAAGGCAAATGCTAAGAGTTTGAAAGCAGGGAACTATAGACCAGTGAGCCTGACCTCGGTGATGGGCAAGTTGTTGGAGGGAATCCTGAGGGACAGGATGTACATGTATTTGGAAAGGCAAGGACTGATTCGGGATAGTCAACATGGCTTTGTGTGTGGGAAATCATGTCTCACAAACTTGATTGAGTTTTTTGAAGAAGTAACAAAGAAGATTGATGAGGGCAGAGCAGTAGATATGATCTATATGGACTTCAGTAAGGCGTTCGACAAGGTTCCCCATGGGAGACTGATTAGCAAGGTTAGATCTCATGGAATACAGGGAGAACTAGCCACTTGGATACAGAACTGGCTCAAAGGTAGGAGACAGAGGGTGATAGTGGAGGGTTGTTTTTCAGACTGGAGGCCTGTGACCAGTGGAGTGCCACAAGGATCGGTGCTGGGTCCTCTACTTTTTGTCATTTACATAAATGATTTGGATGCGAGCATAAGAGGTACAGTTAGTAAGTTTGCAGATGACACCAAAATTGGAGGTGTAGTGGACAGCGAAGAGGGTTACCTCAGATTACAACAGGATCTTGACCAGATGGGCCAATGGGCTGAGAAGTGGCAGATGGAGTTTAATTCAGATAAAAGCGAGGTGCTGCATTTTGGGAAAGCAAATCTTGGCAGGACTTATACACTTAATGGTAAGGTCCTAGGGAGTGTTGCTGAACAAAGAGACCTTGGAGTGCAGGTTCATAGCTCCTTGAAAGTGGAGTCGCAGGTAGATAGCATAGCAAAGAAGGCATTTGGTATGCTTTCCTTTATTGGTCAGAATATTGAGTACAGGAGTTGGGATGTCATGTTGCGATTGTACAGGACATTGGTTAGGCCACTGTTGGAATATTGCGTGCAATTCTGGTCTCCTTCCTATCGGAAAGATGTTGTGAAACTTGAAAGGGTTCAGGAAATATTTACAAGGATGTTGCCAGGGTTGGAGGATCAGAGCTCCAGGGAGAGGCTGAACAGGCTGGGGCTGTTTTCCCTGGAGCGTCGGAGGCTGCGGGGTGACTTTATAGAGGCTTACAAAATTATGAGGGGCATGGATAGGATAAATAGACAAAGTCTTTTCCCTGGGGTTGGGGAGTCCAGAACTAGAGGGCATAGGTTTAGGGTGAGAGGGGAAAGATATAAAAGAGACCTAGGAGGCAACAGTTTCACGCAGAGTGTGGTACGTGTATGGAATGAGCTGCCAGAGGAAGTGGTGGAGGCTGGTACAATTGCGACATTTAAGAGGCATTTGGATGGGTATATGAATAGGAAGGGTTTGGAGGGATATGGGCCAGGTGCTGGCAGGTGGGACTAGATTGGGTTGGGCTATCTGGTTGGCATGGAAGGGTTGGACCGAAGGGTCTGTTTCCATGCTGTACATCTCTATGACTCTACCCGGAGATAGAGAGAGACCAACTCTCAAGAAGTCAGAATTCATGAAGGAAAACAGATAGACAGTGAGAGAAGGACTGGGACCAACTCTCCAGAAGATGACTTGAGGCTGAGGCTTCAAAAAGAATAACCCCGCGCCAGGCCTGCACAACCTGAGAACAGACAGACAGACACACATGCACACGCTCACGCATTCAGATCATTTAATTTGCATTACTACCTTGTTTTGTTAATAAGTTGCTTTTTGCATAATAAAGCATTGTGATATTCAAATAGTAAATTGTTGCCACAGGAAAGCACATGTCCAGAAAGACCGATGAAAAGAATTAATCAGCCAGGACGGAATCGACTGTGATACCTCTAGTTCCATCGACTTCAAACTTAAACATGACTGGCCAGTGAATGATATTGAGTAACAAGCTAAACAAAATGGCCATAAATTTAAAACCAGAATGAGTGCACATTGATGATTGATTGATTTGATTTATTGTCACATATGCCTAAGTACAGGGAAAAGCTTTGTTTGTGAGCAGAACAGGCAGATCGTGGTAATCAAGGACATAATATCATAGGGTGAGAAAAACATGGACAGAGTGAGGCACACAGGATGTGCATAAGGCACGAGCAACATTAACAAATAAACCTGTTGGACTATAACCTGGTGTTGTGTGATTTTTTTAAACTTTCTCCACTCCAATCCAACACCAGCACCTCCACATCATGATTAACAAGATCAGTATTATTTGGAGGTAAAGGGTCCATTCATCAGTCTAATAACTGCAGGGAAGAAGCTGTTGTTGAACCTGTTGGTGCGTGTGCTCGTTCTTCTGTATCTTCTGCCTGTGGAAGTGGTTATAGGAGAGCATTACCGGAGTGGAAGTGGTCTTTGATGATGTTGGCAGCCTTTCTGTGGCAATGAGCCGTGCAAATGGAGTCCATGGATGGAAGGTTGGTTTCTGTGATGGTCTGGACTGTGCACACCACGTTCTGTAGTTTCTCACAGTCCTGGGCAGAGCAGTTGCCGAACCAAGCCATTATGCACCGTATGCTTTCTGTGGTGTTTCTGTAAAAATTGGTGAGAGTCCTTATGGACATGCCAAATTTCCTGAGCTGCCTGAGGAAGAAGAGGCATTGTTGTGCTGTCTTAACCATCGCATCTACGTGGGAAGTCCAGAACGAGTTGTCGATTATCATCACACCTAGAAACTTGTCGCTGTTAATTCTCTCAACCTCTGCTCTGTGACGTAGATGTGATTGTATTCTCCTCCTTTCTTTCTGAAATTTGCTGACACTGAGAGAGAGGTTATTACCATTGCACCACATCGCCAAGCTTCTATCTCCTTTCAGTATTCTGATTTGTCGTTTGATATCCGCCCTACCATAAGACCATAAGACATAGGAGTGGAAGTAAGGCCATTCGGCCCATCGAGTCCACTCCACCATTTAATCATGGCTGATGGGCATTTCAACTCAACTTACCCGCATTCTCCCAGTAGCCCTTAATTCCTGTGACATCAAGATTTATCAATCTCTGCCTTGACGACATTTAGTATCCCGGCCTCCACTGCACTCCGTGGCAATGAATTCCACAGGCCCACCACTCTCTGGCTGAAGAAATGTCTCTGCATTTCTGTGCTGAATTGACCCCCTCTAATTTTAAGGCTGTGCCCACGGGTCCTAGTCTCCTTGCCTAACGGAAACAATTTCTTAGCGTCCACCCTTTCCAAGCCATGTATTATCTTGTAAGTTTCTATTAGATCTTCCCTTAACCTTCTAAGCTCAATCCCAGGATCCTCAGCCGTTCCTCGTGTGTTAGATCTACCATTCCAGGGATCATCCGTGTGAATCTCAGCTGGACACGCTCCAGTGCCAGTATGTCCTTCCTGAGGTGTGGGGCCCAAAACTGGACTCAGTACTCCAAATGAGGCCTAACCAAAGCTTTATAAAGTCTCAGTAGCACAACGGTGCTTTTATATTCCAACCCTCTTGAGATAAATGACAACATTGCATTCGCTTTCTTCATCTCGGATTCCATCTGCATGTTTACCTTTAGAGAATCCTCGACTAGTACTCCCAGATCCCTTTGTCCTTTGGCTTTATGAATTTTCGCACCGTTTAGAAAGTAGTCCATGCTTGTATTCTTTTTTCCAAAGTGCATTTGCTCACATTGAACTTCATCAGCCATTTCCTGGAGACCACTCTCCCAAACTGTCTAGATCCTTCTGCAGCCTCCCCACTTCCTCAGTACTACCTGCCTGTCCACCAATCTTCGTATCATCGGCAAACTTTGCTAGAATGCCCCCAGTCCTTTCATCCAGATCATTAATATATAATGTGAACAGCTACGGCCCCCAACACTGAACCCTGTGGGACACCGCTTGTCACTGGCTGCCATTCCGAAAAAGAACCTCTTATCCCAACTCTTTGCCTTCTGTCAGACAGGCAATCCTCAATCCATGCCAGTAGCTCACCTCGAACACCATGGGCCCTCACCTTACTCAGCAGCCTCCTGTGTGGCACCTTATGAAAGGCCTTTTGGAAGTCTAGATAGACCACATCCACTGGGTTTCCATGTCTAATCCACTTGTCACCTCTTCAAAGAATTCTAACAGGTTTGTCAGGCATGACCTCCCCTTACTAAATTCATGTTGATTTGTTCTAATCTGACCCTGCTCTTCCAAGAATTTAGAAACCTCATCCTTAACGATGGATTCTAGAATTTTACCAACAACCAAGATTAGGCTAATTGGCCTATAATTTTCCATCTTTTGTCTTGATCCTTTCTTGAACAATGGGGTTACAACAGCAGTCTTCCAATCATCCGGGACTTTTCCTGACTCCAGTGACTTTTGAAAGATCTCAACCAACGCCTCCGCTATTTCCTCAGCCACTTCCCTCAGAACTCTAGAATGTAGCCCATCGGGGCCAGGAGATTTGTCAATTTTAAGACCTTTTAGCTTTTCTAGCACTATCTCTTTTGTAATGGCAACCATACTCAACTCAGCCCCCTGACTCCCTTTAATTGTTGGGATATTACTCATGTCCTCCACTGTGAAGACTGACGCAAAGTACTTATTAAGTTCTCCTGCTATTTCCTTATCTCCCATCACTAGGCTTCCAGCATCAGTTTGAAGTGGCCCAATGTCTACTTTTGCCTGTCGTTTGTTTCTTATGTATTGAAAGAAACTTTACTATCATTTCGAATATTACTGGCTAGGCTACCTTCATATTTGATCCTCTCCTTCCTTATTTCTCTCTTTGTTATCCTCTGTTTGTTTTTGTAGCCTTCCCAATCTTTTGATTTCCCAGTGCTCTTGGGCACTTTATAGGATCTCTCTTTTTCTTTGATACATTTCCTGACTTCCTTTGTCAGCCATGGCTGTCTAATCCCTCCCTGGATAATCTTTCTTTTCTTGGGGATGAACCTCTGTACAGTGTCCTCAATTATACCCACAAACTCCTGCCATTTTTGCTCTACTGTCTTCCCTGCTAGGCTCAGCTTCCAGTCAATTTTCGTCAGTTCCTCTCTCATGCCCTCATAATTACCTTTATTTAACTGTAACACCATTACATCCAATTTTGCCTTCTCTCTTTCAAACTGCAGACTGAACGCTGTACATATTATGATCGCTGCTTCCTAAGTGTTCCCTTACTTTAAGATCTTTTATAAAGTCTAGTTCATTATATAGCACGAGGTCCAAAATAGCCTGCTCCCTTGAGGGCTCCCTGACAAGCTGTTCCAAAAAGCCATCCTGTCAGCATTCCAAGAATTCCCTTTCTTTGGATCCACTGGCAACATTATTTACGCAGTCCACCTGCATGATCACCGTGACCTTGCCTTTCTGACATGCCTTTTCTATTTCCCGGTACATGTTGCGCCTCTGGTCCTGACCACTGTTAGGAGGTCTGTACATAACTCCCATTATGGTTTATTTGGTTTGTGGTTCCTCAATTCCATCCACACAGACTCCACATCATCCGACCCTATGTCATTCAGTGCCATAGATTTAATTTTGTTCTGAACTAACAAGGCAACCCCGCCCCCTCCCCCGTCTTTTTGATAAATTGTAAATCCTTGGATGTTTAACTGCCAGTCCTGAACCCCCTGCAACCATGTCTCTGTGATGCCTACCACATCATAATCATTCACGATGATCTGTGCCGTTAGTTCATCTACTTTGTTATGAATGCTATGAGCATTCAGGTAAAGTGCCTTAATGCTAACATTCTTATCATTAGAGATATTGGAAGTCATAAGATGTCCAAAGTTATCCATGATGGTTTCATCAGCAGAATTGTAGTTTGCATTCGTTTGCAATGTAGCTCCACAGTCATAGGTGTAGACGGAGTGCAATAGGGGGCTGAGAACACATCCTTGAGTATTATCGTGGAGGAGGTGCAGTTACCTATCTTCACTGATTGCAGTCTATGGGTCAGGAAGCTGAAGATCCAGTTGTAGAGGGCGGAGCAGAACCAAGATCTTAGAGTTTTGAGATCATTTTGGAGGGAATATTGGTATTGAAGATGGAGATGTAGTCTGACGTATGTGTCCTTGTAGAAAAGTATGTTTAGATTAGATTAGATTAGATTACTTACAGTGTGGAAACAGGCCCTTCAGCCCAACATGTCCACACCGACCCTCGGAAGAGCAACCCACCCAGACCCATTCCCCTACATTTACCCCTTCACCTAACACTATGGGCAATTTAGCATGGCCAATTCACCTAATCTGCACATTTTTGGATTGTGGGAAGAAACCGGAGCACCTAGAGGAAACCCACGCAGACACGGGAGAATGTGCAAACTCCACACAGACAGTTGCCAGAGGCGGGAATTGAACTCGGATCTCTGGCGCTGTGAGGCAACAGTGCTAACCACTGTGCCACCGTGCCGCTGGAAAAACACAGCAAGCCAGGCAGCATCCAATGAGCAGACGAGTCGCATTTCAGCATAAGCCCTTATCAGGAATGTGGAGGGGGAAGGGGCGGGTGGGCGTGGGACTGGGGGAAAAAAAGGTGGGAAGGTGATACATGGATGCAGGTGGGAGGTAATTGTGATAGGTCAATGGGGAGGGTGGAGGGGATAGGTGGGAAACAAAATGGACAGGTAGGACCAGTCAAATAGGCAGTGCTGAGTTGGATCTGAAATGAGGTGGGCGTAGGAAGGCTTGGAAGCTGGTGATCCTGTGTGATTGTAGGGTCCTGTGGCAGACAATTAGACATTCTTTCTTCAGTTGGCAGGTGGCTTGGATTTGGCAGTGGAGGAGGCCCAGGACTTGCATGTTCTTGGGGGAGCGGGAGGAGGAGTTAAAGCGGTTGGCCCCAGGGTGGTGGGTTGTTTGGTGCATGTGGACCAGAGATGTTCCCTGAACCACTCCACAAGTTGGTGTTCTGTCTCCCCAATGTAGAGGAGACCACATCAAGAGCAACAGACATCGTAGATGAGGTGGGTGGATGTGCAGGAAAATCTCTGCCGGATTTAAAATGATCCTTTAGGGCCTTAGACGAAGGTGAGGCAGAGATGTGGGTGTAGGTTTTGCATCTCGTGCGGTGGCAGGGGAAGGTGCCAGGTGTGGAGGGTGTGTTGTTGGGGTGAGTGTGGACCTAACGAGAGAGTACCTAACGAGAGAGTCGTGGAGGGAATGGTTTCTGTGGAACACAGATGGGATGGGGAGGGAAATATATCTCTGGTAGTGGGGTCTGACTGTAGCTGGTGGAAATGATGGAGGATGATGCGTTGTATCCGGAGATTGGTGGGGTGGAAGGTGAGGACCAGGAGGTTTCTGTCCTTGTTGCAATTGGAGGGGTGGCGTCCAAGAGTGAAGGTGCGGGAAGTGGAGGAGATGTGCTGGAGGGCATTGTTAATCATGTGGGAGGGGAAATTGCGGTCCTTGAAATAGGAGCACATCTAGATGTCCTGGAGTGGAGTTACTTTTCCAGGGAGCATATTTGATGGAGGTGGAGGAATTGGGAATAAGGGAGAGTGTTTTTACCTGAAGGGGGTCGGGAGGAGGTGAAGTCAAGGTAGCTGTAAAAGTCGGTGGGTTTGAAATAGATATCCAGGAAGGGAAGGGAAGTGCCAGAGATGGTCCAGGTGAACTTGAGTTTGGGGTGGAAGGTGTTGCTGTTCAACCTCCTTGTAGGAAGATGAGGTGGCACCGAGACAGTCATCAATGTAGCAAAAGAAAAAGTGGGGGATGGTGTCAGTGTAACTGCGGAAGAGGGACTGTTCCATGCTCCTACAAAGAGGCAGGCATAGCTGGGACCCATCCAGGTGTCCGTGGCTATCCCTCTGGTCTGTAGGAAGTGGGAGAATTTGACGGAGAACTTGTTGAGGGTGAGGACCAGTTATGTCAATCAAATGAGTGTGTTGGTGGAGTGGGACTGGTTGGGTCGGTGGGGAGAGGAAGAAATGGAAGTTTTAGAGGCCTTCGCCATAATAGATAACGTATATAGGGACTGAGTGGCCATGATGAAGATGAGACATTGGACGCTGAAGAATCAAAAGTCATGAAGGAGGTACGTAGGAAGTTCATGGATCAAGGGGGACAGGATGAAGTCGAGATCTGAGGAGATGAGTTTAATGGGGCAAGAGCAGGAACAGGCAGAGACAATCGGTTGATGAGGGCAGTCAGGTTTGTGGATTTTGGATAAGAGGTAGAACTGGATGGTGCAGGATTGGGGAACTCTGAGGTTGGAGGCTGCGGCTGGAAGATCACCTGAGGTGATGAGGTTGTGAATGGTTTGGGAGATGATGGTTTGGTGATGAGAGGTGGGGCCATGTCTGAGGGGGCAGTAGGAGAAGTCAGTGAGTTGGCATCGGGGTTTGGTGAGGTACAGGTTGGTGTATCATACTACCACTGCACACCCCCCCCCCCACCTTGTCAGAACCCGGAGGAAACCCACACAGACACGGGGAGAATGTGCAAACTCCACACAGACAGTTGCCTGAGGCGGGAATTGAACCCGGGTCTCTGGTGCTGTGAGGCAGCAGTGCTAACCACTGTGCCACTGTGCCACCCATTAACTGGCACTTTCCAAATTTTCCAAACTATAAAAACAGAGGCTGCTGGAAAAACTCAGCAGGTCTGGCAGCATAGAGTCATAGAGATGTACAACATGGAAACAGACCTTTGGGTCCAACCCAACCATGCTGACCAGATATCCCAACCTAGTCTAGTCCTATTTTCCAGCACTTGGCCCATATCCCTCTAAATCCTTCCTATTCGTATACCCATTCAGATGCCTTTTAAATGTTGCAATTGTACCAGCCTCTACCACTTCCTCCACCACTCCCATACACATACCACCCTCTGTGTGAAAACATTGCCCCTTAGGTCCCTTTCAAATCTTTCCCCTCTCACCCTAAACTTATGCCTTCCAGTTCTGGACTCCCCCACCCCAGGGAAAAGACTTTGTGAAGAGAAATCAAAGTTAATGTTTCAGGTCAAGAGACCCTTCCTCAGAACTGGTGGTAGCTTGGAAAATAAAGACTGAAAGAATTGCAGATGCTGTAAATGGCTTGGAGGAAGGAAACAAATGTATTATAGCCAACTTTGCAGATGACACAAAAATAACGGGAAAGGTAAGTTTTGAACAGGATTCAAACAATTTAAAACAGATATTAATAAATTACATAAGTAAGGAAAAAAATCAGCATATGGAGTATAATGGGAAATTGTTCATTTTGGAAGGGAGAACAAAAGAACAGCACATTATTTAAATTTAGAAAGACTTCAGACAGCTGCAATGTTAAGGGACTTGGGAGTACTCGTGCACAAAACACAGAAAGCTGACACACAGGTATACCAGGTAATCAAGAAGGCTAATGGAATGTTGACCCCTATTTCAAAGGGAGTGGAGTAAGGAAGTCTTACTGGAACTGCACAATGTGCTGGTGAGACCACGCCCGGGGTATTATGAGCAATTTTAGTCCCCTTATTTAATGGAAGACATTCTTTCATTGAAGGCTGTTCACAGAAGGTTCACTAGGACGGTGGTGCGGAGGAATGTCTTATGAGCAAAGGTGAGACAGGTTGGGACTCTATTCATAGAATTTTAGGAAAATGAGAAGTGATTTCATTCAAACGTTTTTAAGGAGCTTCAAAGGGTAAATGCAGAGAGGATGTTTTCCCTCATGAGAGAGTCTAGGACAGAGGGCATAGCCTCAGACTAATGGGGTGAAAATGTTAGACTGAGATGAGGAAGGATCTTTCTCACAGAGAATTGTAAGTCTTTGGATTCCTTGCCACAGACAGCTGTGGGAATAGAGTCCTTGTATATATTCGAGAGTGAAATATATAAATTATTAGAGGAATCAGTGGTTATGGGAAATGGCAAAAATGTGGATGTGAGGAATCTTGGATCACCCATGATTCTGGTGAATGGTGGAATAGATTTGAGGAGCTAAATGGTCTATTCCTGTTCCTATTTCTTCCGGTCTTATGGTTATTACAACACCGAGGACATCAAGCATGGCAGGGACAGAAGCCACATACATTAATCCCTATTCAGTCACCCAGTTACTGGATCTGTCTAAATTAATATTGAAGTATGAAGGATACATTTTGAATTTGCTGCCATCACCCAACATATGTATGGATTGGATAATAAAGAGGAAGGAAAGCTTTTGGTTATGCATCTGGACCCAATGGACCCAATTCACAATCCTCTGCGCACTTTGCACTTTTGTACATTTCAGTGTCATCTGCAAACTTTGACAAACTACATGTGGTCCCCAACTCCAAATCATCTATAAAAATTATGAATTATTACAATCCCAATATCGATTGCTGAGGCACACAACTAGTCACTGATTGCCAGCCAGAATAGCACTCACGTATCCCCACTCTTTGCTTCCTGTCAGTCAACCAATCCTCTATCCATGCTAATACTCTACCTATAACACCACACATTCTATCTTAAGCAACAGCCTCTTGTGCAGCACTTTGTCAAAGGGTGAAGATAAAAGTGTGATCGTTGCCCTAATCAACCTGATTCAGGGATGTTACTACATGCATCTGGAGCAAGCAAGGCTTGAACCTGGGCCTCCTGGCTCAGAGGTAGGGTCACTAACACAGTGCCACAAGACCCCTTGAAGGTAAGGAAATGGCTATGCAGACGAACAGCTGTAGAAATGGTGAATGAAGGGACAAAGATCTTCGGTAAATTGAAAAATGCTTTTGTAAATGAGTGAGAGATTTTTCTCTGAGGAGGATACAGAAGAAGGGCATGTTGGGAGGGAGTAAGGTGAAAAATACGAGGAAGAGATGGTGACAAGATCATGCCCTGACTGAAAAGTTGACAGTAGAAAAGCTGCACTCATCATTTAAACCTAATGTTGCCTTGATGACATGTTATTGGTTTGCCTTGAGTATTATTTTCTAGTTTGGTTTGGTTTATTCTGGTGGATTTATTTGAATGTGCCAAACACATTGAAACCATGTAATGTAGTAACGATCATATTGATCATTGTACCCATAGAAAGCACTGATAACTGGATGCATCGCAGTGTGATTGGGCAACTGCTCTTCCCAAGTCTATAAGAAACTGCAGCGAGTGGTGTACACAGTCCAGTCCATCATGCAAACCAGCCTATAATCCCGTGCACGCCCAATGTGAGTAAAGCCTATGACTTCATTGACACTTTACGCTGCATTAGGAAAACAATCAACATAGTCAAAGACCCCTCTACCCTGGATCTCTTCTACCCTGTTCTGTCAGGCAGAAGATATAAAAGTTTGAATACATATATGAACAGATTCAAGAACAGCTTATTCTTTACTGTTATCAGACATTTGAATGGATCTCTTAAATATTAATTTTGGTCTCTCTCTGCACCTTCTCAGTAGCGATAACACTGTATTCACCACTTTGTCTGTTACCCTGATGCATTTGTACAGTATAATCGGCCTGTGAAGCATGTAAGTCAACAGTTTTCACTGTACCCCGGTACACATGACGGTAATAAATCAAACCATATTGCTGCAAGATTAAAGAGCATTTGCACATCTAACAAACATAAAAATCTTGTGTAAAACAGAACACTGATGCATTATAGCAATGTCATAAGGAGCTGAAACACTGACTCAATCTATCACCCATGTCCATTTTACTGATAAGTAGTGACAGTGCCAATCAGCTCTATTAGTTTTCATGATTATTTCAAAATGGAATTATTAGAATGATTGCTGTGGTTTCCGAATTTCATTCCTCTGTTGTTTTTCTCATTATTCCTGTGTCATTTCTGGCTTCATGTCTTGCTTCTCACTTCAAACTGAGCTCGTGGTGTTGTTTTCCTGCAAAGATCAATTTCTGAAAATAAAGCCCTCAGTCTTGGATTTAATGACTCCTCAGCTCAGTGGAATGGACTACAATTCCATTGCAGCTTGGCAGCTTGATCACCCAATAAAGGAGGTGACTGTGCCAACTATTCTCTGAGCATGTGTAAAATAACATTCAAGATTCTGATCACTGCACATTAACCTATGTGAAGGCATTAGAAGGAGATGTAGATTTTGGTCTGATTGTCTCTTTGCTCACTGATAACTTCAAACTTTTGTCGCTGGGCAGAGATGAGGTGTTAGTGAATCAGATGTTTGCTTTTTGCTCTGCCTTCTTAATGTTCCTTACTCCATCCATTCACTTGATCTACACTTCCCACTGCATCAGAAAAGCAGATACAGAGACCCCTCCTACCCCGGTTATATTCTCTTCCATGGGCTTCCATTAACATGGGGCAATGTGCTTCAATTCTTCCTTTTACTTAATATGAATCTGCCCTTAGAATTGGCCCTTTAGGGAGCTGGACAAAGTTTTTCAGTTTGGCAACACAACATCACCAATAATCCCAAACCCTGATCCTATGATGTTTCACAGGTCGGCAAAACATCGAGGGCTGAAGAACCGGTACTGCGCTCTAATGTTCTACATGCTATGTTCTATGTGATTTCCCTGGGAAAAGGGAGCGGTGTCCATTGGGATAAATTTCTATTTCTTCAGGAGGAGACTGGCAATGAGGTTACAAGACTCTGCCTAGAGTCATAGAGATGTACAGCGCAGGAAAAGGCCCTTCAGTCCATCACGTCCATGTTGGCCAAAACTAGGAAAGGACTATCTAATCCCATTTTCCAGCACTTAGCCCATAGGCTTGTATGCCTTTGCATTATAATTATAAATCCAAATACTTCTTAAATGTTAGCAAGATTTCTACCTTTACCACACTTACAAGCAGTGAGTTCCAGATTCCCACCACCCTCTGGTACTCACATCTCCTCCAAACCTTCTGGCGCTTGGTTTAAATATTGCCTGTGGTCAATGATCCTTCCATCAAGGGTAAAGATCTTTTCCTATCTCCTCTCTATCTGTGCCCCTAATAATTTTATATATCTCAAGCATGTCCTCTTTCAATCTCCTGTGCTCTAAGGAAAACAACAATAGTCGGTTTAGCCTCTCTTTATAAAGAACAAAGACCAATACAGCACAGGAACAGGCCCTTTGGCTCTCCAAGCCTGCGCTGACACATTTTGCCCTTCCATACTAAAACTGTCTTTACTTATTGAATCCCTATCCCTCTTTTCCCTTCCTATTCATGTATTCAGGTGTTTCTTGAATGCTGCTATCGTGTCTGCTTCCACCACCTCCTCTGGCAGTGTGTTGCAGGCACTCATGACCATTTGTGTGAAAAACTTGGCTCACACATTTCTGTTAAACTTCCCTCCCCCCACACCTTCAACCTGTGTCCCCAGTAGTTGACCCCTCCATCCTGAGAAAAAGCCTGATACTTTCCACTCTATCCATGCCATTTACAGTCTAAAAAGCTTCTATCAGGTCGTTCCTCAACCTCCTGCATGCCAATGAAAACAAATCCAATGTATCCAACCTTGCTTCATAACTAAAATCCCCCACACCATGCAACATCCTGGTAAATCTTTTCTGTACCCTCTCCAATGCATCCACATCCTTCTGGTTCTACAGTGACTAGAACTGTACATAATATTCCAAGTGTGGCCTAACTAAAATTCTATATAGCTGCAGCATAACTTGACTATCCTTATACTTAATGCCCCTTCCAATGAAAGCAAGCATATCATAGGTCTTTTTTACTATCTTATCTCCCTGCACTGCCACCTTCAGTGATCTGTGGACCTGCACACCCAGATCCCTCTGCATGTCAATATCCATAAGGGTTCCATCATTCAATGTATAATTTCCACCTGTACATGACCTTCCAACATGCATCACCTCACATTTGTCCGAATTAAACTTCATCTGCCATTTTTCTGCCCATGCCTCCAACTGATCTATATCCTGCTGCATCTTCTGACAATCCTCACCTCAACACCACTAACCTCCGCAAACTCACTAATTAGACCAGCTAGATTTTCCTCTAAATCATTCACATAGACCAAGAACAGCAGAGATCCCAGCACTAATCCCTGTGGAACATCACTAGTCACAATCCTCCATTCCAAAAACCATCCTTCTGTCTCCTGTGACTAAGACAATTCTGACTCTATTTTGCCAGCTCACCCTGATACCATGTGACTTTACCTTTTGTACCAATCTGCCATGAGGGACCTTGTCAAAGGCTTTACTGAAGTCCATGTAGACAACATCACCTCCTCAAAAAACTCAATCAAGTTAGTGAGGCGTGACCTCCCCTGCACAAAACCACGCTGTCCATTTGCTTCTAAATATTTATAGATCTTGTCCCTGAGAATTTTCTCCAATAATTTCCCTATCACCAGCATGAGGCTCACAGGCCTGCAATTTCCAGGATTATCCCTGCTACCCTTCTTAAACAATGGGACAATATTGGTTATTCTCCCGTCCTCTGGGACCTCACCTGTGGCCAAAGATACTGTCAACCTTCCAGCCATTTGTTCCACAGTATTCTGGAATAGAACCCATCAAGAACCGAGATCTTAATACTTTGCAAGCTGCACAACACCTCTTCCTTTTTAATAAAGACTGGACTGAGAAATTCAACACTTCCTCCCCTGAGATTGCCCTCCACCAATTCCTTTTCTTTGGGAAATACCAATACAAAGTACTCATTAAAAGACCTCACCCACCTCTTCTGGCTCCACACATAGTTTCCGTATTTTGTCCTTGAGTGGACTAACCCTTGGCCACCCTCTTACTTTTTATATATGTATAAAAGCCTTCGGATTCTCCTTAATCATGTTTGGTAACACCTTTTCATGATCCCTTTTAGTTTTAGTTCTTTCCTACTTTCCTTATATACTTCAAGGGCTTCATCAGTTCCCATCCTCCTATTTTTCACGTATGCTCCTTTTCTTATTGACCTAGCTAGTAAATCCCTGGTCATTCAAGATTCACATATCTTGCCAGACCTAACCTTCATTCTCGCAGGAATGTGCCATTCTGAACTCTTATTAACTGCCATTTGAAATGTTCCCACATGTCTGATGTGGTTTACCCTCAAACAGCCACGTCCAATCAATATTCAGCAGCTCCTGCCTGATACTGTTGTAGTTTGCCTTCCCCCAATTTGACACATTCACCCGAAGACTGCTGTTAATCCTATCCATGAATATCTTAAATCTCACAGTATTATGGTCACTCCCCCACTAAAACTTCACTCACCTAGCCTGGCTCATTTCCCGAAACCAGGTTCAGTATAACCCTGTTTACATACTGTGTCAAGAAATATTCCTGAATGGTCCTTACAAATTCTGTCCTATCCAAGCCTGAGTCCTCATCAATACAGGGGAAGTCATAATCACCCACCACAACAAACAATGACAGGAAAGGAGCAGTCACTTTATTAGGGCATTTTCTATAGAACCCCAAATAGCATCAGAGAGATGGGAGAACAGATTGAACAGCAGATCTTAGAAAGGTGCAGATGTAACAGAGTTGTTGTTATGGATAATTTCAACTTCCCCTATATTGATTGAAACCTCCTTAGTGTAGATGGTCTGGATGCAGCCGATTTTGTCAGTTGTGTCCAGGAGGGGTTCTTGACTCAATATGTAGCAGATAGGCCAACTAGGGAGGAGGCCATATTGGATTTGCTGCTAGGCAATGAGCCAGGCCAGGCGTCAGATCTCTCAGTGGGAGAACATTTCAGTTACAGTGACCACAACTGCATTATCTTTACCATAGCCATTGAACAAACAGGCAGAAAACTAGCCACCAGGATACATGAACATCAACTAGCCACAAAAGAACATGATCTTCTCTCATTAATATCCTTACATACAGATGAGGAAAGACATCACTTCGACTGGGACAACACATCCATCCTAGGACAAGCCAAACAGAGACACGCACGAGAATTCCTAGAAGCATGACATTCCAACAGGAATTCTATCAAAGGACACATTGAGTTGGACCCGATTTACCACCCCTGAGAAAAAGAACACAAAATGACATAGAGTCATAGAGATGTACAGCATGGAAACAGACCCTTCGGTCCAACCCATCCATGCCAACCGGATATCCTAACCCAATCTAGTCCCACTGCCAGCTCCCGACCCATATCCCTCCAAACCCTTCCTATTCATATACCCATCCAAATGCCTCTTAAATGTTGCAATTGTACTAGTGTCTGCCACTTCCTCTGGCAGCTCATTCCATACATGTACCACCCTCTGAGTGAAAAAGTTGCCCCATAGGTCCCTTTTATATCTTTCCCCTCTCACCCTAAACCTATGCCCTCTAGTTTTGGACTCCCCGACCCCAGACAAAAGACTTTGCCTATTTACCCTATCCATGCCGCTCATAACTTTATAAGCCTCCATAAGGTCACCCCTCAGCCTCCGATGCTCCAGGCAAAACAGCCCCAGCCTGTTCAGCCTCGCCTTTACATCCTTGTAAATCTTTCCTGAACCCTTTCAAGTTTCACAACATCTTTCCGATAGAAAGGAGTCACCATAGCAAATGACATCACCAACCCAAAGAAACGCAAACATATAAACAGAAAGCAGGAATCATCAGCAATGCCTCGTCCAGAGGCTCACAGAAGAGGTTACCCAGTATAGTGATGAATCGTCTGAAAATGAACCTTCCAGCTCAGTGAGCAAACCTACACCCAGAACTTCAACCTGAGCTACAAATCTTCTCAAAGTTCAATATGGGGAGGTATTTAACTAGGGGAGGGGAAATTATACTGCTATTAGACAGGAGCTGTGGGGCATAAATTGGGAACAATTGTTCTACAGGAAATACACAACAGAAATATGGAGGCTATTTAAGGAGCACTTGTTGCGAGTGTTGGATAACTTTGTCCCACTGAGACAGGCAAGGAACGGTAAGGTAAAGGAGCCTTGGGTGACAAGAGCAGAGGAGCTTCTTGTCAAAAGGAAGAAGGAAGCTTACTTAAGGTTGAGGAAGCAAGGAACTGGCACAGCTTTAGAGGATTACAGGGTAGCTAGGAAAGGACTCAAAAATGAACTGAGGAAAGCTAGGAGGGGGCATGAAAAAGCTTTGGCGGGAAAAATTAAGGAAAACCTAATAAGAGGAATAAGAGAATGATCAGAAAGAGGGTAGGGCCAATCAGGAATAATGGAGGGAACTTGTGCCTGGTGTCTGAAGAGGTAAGGGAGGCCCTAAATGAGTTTTTTCCTTCAGTATTGACTGGAGAGAGGGACCTTGTTGATAGTGAGAACAACATGGATCAGGTTAATAGGTTTGAATAGATTGATATTAAGGAAATTCTGAGAAGCAACATGATAGATAAGTCCCCAGGGCCAGACCAGATATATCCAAGGTTACTACGGGAAGCGAGGAATGAGATTGCTGCGCCTCTGGTGATGATCTTTGCATCCTCACTCTCCACGGGAGTAGTATCAGATGATTGGAGAGAGGTGAATGTTGTTCCTCTGTTCAAGAAAGGAAATAGGGAAATCCCTGGGAATTACAAAATTAAATCTGTGGTAAGCAAGGTACTGGAAAGGATTCCGAGAGATAGGATTTATGACTATTTGGAGACACATAGTCTGACTCAAGATAGTCAGCATGGCTTAGTGAGGGGCAGATCATGCCTCTCAAGCCTTATTGAGTTGTTTGGGGATGTGATGAGACAAGTTGACGAAGGTCAAGTAGTAGATGTGATGTATATGGATTTCAGTAAGGTATTTGACAAGGTTCCTCAAGGTAGGCTCATTCAGAAAGTTAGGAGGTATGAGATACAGGGAAATTTGGCTGTCTGGATACAGAATTGGCTGGCTGAAGGAAGACAACGAGTGGTAATTGATGGAAAGTATTCCACCTGGAGGCCGGTGACCAGTGGCGTCCTGCAGGATTATGTTCTTGGGACTCTGCTCTTTGCAGTTTTTATAAATGACTTGGATGAAGAAGTGGAAGTGTGGGTTACTAAGTTTGCTGATGGCACAAAGGTTGGTGGTGTTGTAGATAGTGTCGAGTGGCTGTGCAGGCTACAACATGACATTGACAGGATGATGAGCTGGGCTGAGAAGTGGCAGATGAAGTTCAACCTGGATAAATGCGAAGTGATTAATTTTGGAAGGTAAAGTTTGCAAGCTGAATACAGGGTTAAAGACAAGGTTCTTGGCAGTATGGAGGAACAGTGAGATCTTTGGGTCCATGTATGTAGATCCCTCAAAGTTGCGACCCAAGTTATTAGGGTTGTTAAGAAGGCGTATGTTGTTTTGGCTTTCATTAACAGTGGGATTGAGTTTAAGAGCCATGAGGTTTTGCTGCAGCTCTATAAAATTCTGGTTATTGCTTCCAG